>NW_015536474.1:1193130-1228126 GCF_001515605.1 Sinocyclocheilus anshuiensis | reverse complement strand
TCTTTGAAAAACTTAAAAAAAAAAAACCCAAAAAAAAAAAAAAAAAAGAGCACACATCATGGAGCCAGAAGGCACACAAACCAGTAGAGAATCTATAAACAAACCAAACACCTGCACTATAACCATACAACAATCTACAAAATAGTTAGAAAACAACTAGTAGAGTCATTAAATTAAATAATAATTTTTTTTTAAATAAAGATGATCACAGCAGCAAATCCATCTTTTATCTTGACAAATCTATGCAGTGCATTCACTCTCGTTACTGTTAAACTAACGCTGTATATCGTGCATGAACTGGATGGAGCGAGGCTGCAGGTTTCTCAAAGGATCAGGTCAGTGTTTGCCATCAACCTCGGTTCACTGGCACAGTGACGTCTGCAAACGTTCGCTCCAGGTGAGAAGATGAAGAAGAAGGTGAAGCTGTATTTGAAGATCAGGAATGGTTTGTCAAGTGGGTCGGGTTTCCTCATTGGTTCGTGACAGTGACGTGTTTGAAACGTGGGAGCAAACTAGTCAGCTTTAGTTATCCAAGTCCTGAGAAGATGATTCCACTTTACTTTTCTTTGTGGGTGGGGAACCATCTTCACTTTCCTAACAAAACACAAAAAGCAAAACGTTTTCTCACCCTCCAGTCATTCCCAGTCTTGATTATTTTCTTCTGACTTGACGGTAAGTGATGTTTTTACCTGAGTGTTTGTTGAGGTGCCTGATGGGGACTCCTTCTCCCCTGATAACGGAGTATCTGTTTTGCTTGTTGAGGTCTCTGAAGGGGTGGAGTTACAATTCCCTATAAAAATTCAACCACACTGTGATTCATCCAATTGTGATGCATCACATTTCTTTCAGATCTTGGATGCAATGTTTTTAATACCGTCTCTATGAAACTGTACTCACCCTCAGGCCATCCGAGATGTAGATGAGTTTGTTTCTTCGTCGCAACAGATTTGGAGAAATTTAGCATTGTATCATTTGCTCACCAATGGATCCTCTGCAGTGAATGGGTGCCGTCAGAATGGGAGTCCAAACAGCTGATAAAAACATCACAAAAATCCACACCACTTCAGTGCATCAGTTAACATCTTGTTAAGTGAAAAGCTGTGTGTTTGTAAGAAACAAATCCATCATCAAGATTCTGTTCTCAATCCATAATAATTGCCTTATCCAGTGAAAAAGTAATTTGGTCTGAATCAGGAGAGAAATATGCACAGATCAAGCACTGTTTACAAGAGAAAAACTGTTCTAAACAAATTTGTGGGTGGATTTTGATGTGAGAGGACAACAGGAGATGGACTTTTTCACTAGAGAAACTTGTATTTTGGCCAGAAGCAACAGTTTGAAGTTAAAATGCATTCATGATGGATTTGTTTCTTATAAACATGCAGCTTTTCACTTCACAAGACATTAATGGATGGAGTGGAGTAGTGTGGATTTTTGTGATGTTTTTTATCAGCTGTTTGGACTCTCATTCTGACGGCACCCATTCACTGCAGAGAATCCATTGGTAAGCAAGTGATGTGCTGAATTTCTCTAAATCTGTTACCACGAGGAAACAAACAGATTTAAATCTTGGATGACATGAGAGTGAGTACATTTTCAGCAACTTTTTATTTTAGGGTGAACTATTCCTTTTATTTGTGTAAACATGAAAGTGGTTTTTCGTACCTTTGTCAGGGGATGGCGTATGTTCTGCCTTGCACTTGTTTCCATCATCGTGAGCAGCAGCAGTGGCCTCTGGTGTCGGGCTCGTGCTACAGCTGTTCTCCATCTTCACTGGAGAGGAATCAGCTATTGAGCTCTGATTACTGTTCTCGTCTATAAGGGAAACCACAGCTTGTCATTTAAGAGTCAATACTGTCAAATTACATTATGCACAGCCTTAGAATCTTGGCATGGTTATGAGACTGACCGTGCATGTCCATCATTCCTGGAGAGGAACTGTTCTCCGGAGTCGTCAACTCTGATCCATATTTCTCCTCTCTGCCCTTCTTTTTTTTGTTATTCTGTTCAGAAGTCAGACAGAATATTAATGAACTACAACTTCATACAAAGAGAAAAGCATGCACAGTTGTCGCACACCTTAACACTTACATCGTCAGACTTTGGTTCAGTCACTGGAACCCATTTGAAGATACGCAGTGAAGTGTCTCCAACCGTCACCCATTTTTTCTCCCTGTGAATTGTTAAAACAAAGATCTGTAGCCCAAAAAGAAGTACTTCAATGCCTAAATAGCTATTTGGTTACTGGTTAAAATAGCTTACACGGCCTATGATTGTTTAAAAGGAAATCACATTCTGATTTGAAAAGCCATATATATTTATTGCAGTAATTAATACACACTGATGAATTGTGCACAATACGAATGAGTATTTAAAAAGTAAATAGGCCATTACTGATTTTGTGTTTACATAAAATAAAATGCACTTAAATGAACCTGATATATTTATCTGCAATGGCAGTACTTTTATAATAACAGCAATAGGAGCCATATGCAGTACAAATAATATATCTAATGTGAGATATTATATAAAAAATGAGCATATTAAAAAGACATATCCTATAAATAAAAAAGAGATTGAACCAAAAATAATATGCAAGCAAAAATGCCTGTGGTTACAAGAAAAGCTAGGTAAAATGTTGTGCTTCATAATATCAAAAACCTGCATTCCAAATTATTTTTCTATATAATGTCTAATTATTTTTCTAATAATGTCTAAAGATAACATCCTTTGTCTAAAAGCCACATCTTTGAAATGTTGCTTTAATGTTGTTAATGAAATATCAGGCATGCAGTCAGTCGCTCACTTCCCTGTCCCAGCCCCCACAGCGCTCCTTGTGTTCAGCTTTATTTGATGTAAAGAGACTGAGCTGCATTTCAACTCTCTGTGTGTGTTACAGCGACTGTGACTCCCGCGCGCACAGGTGAGTTTACCCAGCCTTCATCCCAAAACACAGATGTTACACATCACAGTGCGCCAAACTGCAGCGAGAAATGGCTTCATGTGACTGCAACGAAATGGCTTCTGGGTTCAACCCACTTCATCTCCATCAGAAACCAATGAAATCCCTCCAAAACATTCATTTTTTAGTGCATGGTGTCGGGTGAGCGCACAGCACCTGGCGTGCGCTCGAGTTCACTTCTCAAAAATGACCCTTATAATTTCACTCTCTGTCCTTCTCGTTTGTTCTTTCTCTCTCCTCCCCCACAATCGCATTTTTTTTCTCCAGTGGAACAAACACGGCTTTTTCCCCGCGATCTTACCATTTTCGTACTTTATCAATAGCGGCCATAACGCGTTTGATGTCATCTTTGGCTCTGCTCCGGGTCTCGGCGCGCACTGACCTGCCAGACATTCCCGCCGCTCGGTAATATTTTTAAGCTCGCCGGCAGTTCACACACACACACACAGACACACACACACACACACACACACACACACACACAATGCGCACACACACCGCATTTACAGCGCGCCTGCGCCAAATACACAGCGAGCGTAGTGCTGCGAGACCCGAGTGTGTGCGCTCTTTTGTTCTTTTGGCGTGTTTTATCCTTCGCCTAATTAGCGTGCAGTAATTTACGGAATCTTGCGAAGGTTGTTTTTAATGTGTGAGTTTGTCATTTGGTAGCTCCTTTTGTCAATAAGACAGTACGTTTATGAAACATTGAATGAAAACGTGATTTTATATCGGCATGTTATGATTTCAATATTAAAATCAATATTATTATTAGGAATTTTATATAGCCTACATGACTTAATACAATCATAACAATAATGATTTATGTTAACAATAACGTTTAACAATCTTAAATGTAGTTAATATTAATACAATATTAATAATACTATAATGCAATATTCTAATAATATCAAAATAATTAGCAATATTCATGATTTAATATACTCAAAAACAAAGACTTGCCTGAACTATTGTAAATTGAATAGCCTATGTTTGCTATAAAAAAGAAAGCATATAAAAAAAATTTTCAGTCCTAATAAATATTAAGTAAAAATATGCATGTTAAATATTCAATAAGTGAAAATATGCAGTAATAAGTTTTAAATTTTTTTTTTAAATCATAGGAAAATACAGCACAATATGACAACAACATAGGGTCAAACAGTTATATAAATTATAGTCACATTTAAGAAAAAAAACTTTGTTCATATCTAAAACATTGAATATTTCCAAATAGTGTTAATTTGACTATATTTCTATTTTTACAATTAAATAATCAGACAAAGCAAGAGGACTGTTGAAGACATTTATTAAAGTATTAGTGAAGTCATTTGTGTAAGTAATTAATTTATATAAACAGACTAATGTCAAGGGCATATTAAATGTTTATGAAGGTCACAAATCGATGATTAGGCTACATGAATATACATTAACAGCTATCGTTGACATCTGAATAAATATTATTATGAATTATAAAGTGTATGACTTTATAATATCAACACTACATAGTGAATATTAACTTAAGATACATTAGCTGATACTGTAACAGAACTGTGATTGTTCTTCTCATCGTCCTCCTCATCGTCCATTTTCTTTCCTAGAAGTTTCATGTAGACTTTCTTGAGGGATCCACTGAACGCTGGGCTGGAGAAATAGTAGACGATGGGATTGAGCACGCTGTTGAAGTAGGTAAAGCAGACTGTCGTGTAGAAAGCCACATTTGCATCACGGAAATACTGGCACTCACTATACCAGCTCTTCAACACCCAGACGGCGATACGGGAGACATTGCTCGGGAAGAAACATATAATGAAAACTAGAGCGACTGCTAATATAAACTGCACGGCTCTTTTGATTTTGCCCTGTGTGTCCACTGTCTTACTCTTCAGCTGCCACGTAATACAAGCCGTGCAGTAGATAACAATGCCGGTGGGTACAAAGAACTGGATAACGTAGAATGAATTGTGCCAGTCAGACAATGCATTGTGACCTAAACATATGTTGAAGCTCTCACATTGTGTGCGGTTATTTCGATAGTAGAAATGCTTGTCTGTTAGGAGGTAGACAGTCATGGCTATGATCAGACCCCACAGGCCAACAGAGACCCACAGTGCGTAGGTCAAACCCATTCGGTTGATGCGGTTGAGAGGGTGGACGATCTTCAGGTATCGGTCCACGGCGACAGCAGTGAGGAAGAATATACCTGCAGCTCTGTTGGCGGCCAAAAGAAAGAGCAAAATACGGCAGAAAGCATCTCCGTAGACCCAGTCCTTGCCCCGGCGGTAGTAGTCGGCCCTGAAAGGAAGGCAGAAAAGGACCACCGAATCTGCCACAGCGAGATGGGCAAGATAAACAGAATTGGGCTTCCAGGTGTCCCTGTGGAAGAAGAACATAGAGAGGGCGAGGACGTTCCCCATAAGGCCTAAAATGAATTCGACGAATAGTATCGGAGGTAGAACTTCATCCAAGATGGGTGCTTCGAAAGCGCAGCACTTTGAGGAGTTGTCCATGATTCTGATGCTGAGAGACTCTGAGAACTTCAGATCTTTATTGTTTGGTCTCAGTACTGAATATGCCAATGACTCCCCCAAGACTTGGTCTTAAGATGTTTGCTCCAGAGGCGTGGCTACGTGTGGGCAAGGGTGGGCAGTGCCCACCCAATTGAAAATCAGTCAAATTAAAGTTTTAGCTTAGATTGGCTTTTACATTTCTTTCTAAATTATTATTGGCTATTTAAGTCTTAAGCGTAGAAGAGGCGTAGTCGGGAACCTCAGGAGTCAACGCCGTTTAACGCTGGCACACAACCTTTTCTTTCAAACCGTGCAAGTTGTCTGTGCGCTTATTTTAAAATCTTCCAATGTAACTTACACACCTATTTTTGTTGAACCATGATTAGATTTGTTAGTGATTTTTTTAATTGTTGTTATAATTTACTTTAATGGTGTACTACTAATTGTAGTTTTGGTTTCAGTCATATACTAATGTAGCTGAATTGTGTATTGATGTGTGGAAGGGATGTCATTTACCCATCACTTTTTCTGTCTGTAGTTTCTCTTTATTTTCTTCTGTTGAAAACAGGGGAGGAAACCTTGCAGCAGGAATATTTAATTAAGCTCTAATTAAGTTTTTTTTATTTTGTCAGATTGTCAGCGCTGGAAGTGATGCTTCATGTTTGCCGAGTTGTCTTCTGTTTTAGATCCTGAGTTGGGTGAGTTACTCAAAAAAATCTATTACACATTACTAATTACTTAACTAAAATAGTGATTTGATTTATTATTTTACATTACTAGCAACTTTTAAGTAAAACCCCTACTAATACCTTTATACAAAGGGGCAAATAGCTTTACTGTAAAACCAGTGTGTCAGTGATTGTATTATCTTGTCTGTACATGTATGTTCACTTCTGTATGTGTCAAATTATTAATCTTTCAGAGAAGGGGTGCTCTGATTAGGTTTTTTGTAGCAGATAGAAATGACTGATTTCTTGTCGTTTGAATCAGTCAAAACAGATTATGAAATAGATTTTTTAAAAGCTTTTACGAGGAGCTCTATCATAATTATGAGTAAGCTCAGGTCACTGTTAACTGAATTAAAGTAATACCAGCTGTTGCATAGTTTTTTTTGAAAATGATATCCCATAGAGAAATGTAATATATATATTGCCCTATATCAAATATATTGACATATATATTAAAGATATTGACATATATATTACCAATAAGACAGTATATAATTTTCATATGTACATTCTTTGGGTAGATGAAGATATAAGTTGGTAACACATATAAAATCCCCATAGTAAAATTTACTATTAATTGTATATTATGTTAATAATATCTATATGATGTTTTTCTATATATGTCAACAATATTTAATTCATATACACAACTTTATTAAAACAACATAAATACAAAGAAATTATGTATATATGTTTATGTTTTATAATAGATTTTAAATGCATGTCTATCTGTTATATTTACTTATATAATATCAACACGTATTAATGGGTTTTAGCGTATATTTTCATATGCATGACATCAATTTTTGAGAATGTATTATACATACATAAGCACATATTTTTATGGGATAGATGTGTTAATATATGAAATAGTTCAAATTTTTAATTGGTTTTATATATGTTTTTACTTAATATGACAATATATTTCATATGTGGAAATGTAATATATGTACATTTGCGTATGGGATTATAGGTTGAGTATTTGATAATCAAATAAACAAGCTCAAAAAAGTATTTTATTAAATTATTTTAAAATAAATATTTTAATTTATATAAATAAAATGCTATTTATTTTAGCTCAGTGCTTTTAATAGGCTTAATTAAAACGCTGTTTTTAAGTGATGCCCATATATTTAAGCACTGCATTGCATTGCAGTTTTTATTGTGACAGTAGTGTTCCCCCTCTCTCACGCTCTCACTTGACTGTCCTATAAAAATAAGGGGGAAAATCTCCAAAAATTTATTCTATTTCTTTTCATATTGACTTTTGTTGTCCACCCCACATATCCAAATGGCCACCCCCAGGTGGCATCCTCATAACATCACTGGTTTGCTCACAAGCAAAGGGCGTAGCTTTAAGGATCCACATGGACAACAGACCCAGGTGTGGTTAGTAAATGGCCTCAAGGGGGATTTGTGCCTCTTATGGATTTAATAATCATTTGTGATCTGTTCATGTTTTTCATATCCTTTTGTAAGGGGATGGCGTCTGTTCTCTCTTCCACTTGTTTCCATCAGGGTGAGCAGCAGCAGTGGCCTCTGATGTCAGCCTCGTGCTACAGCTGTTCTTCACTGGCTGTGTATCCAGCTGGCTAGGCTACTGTTCTCATGTAAGGAACGTATATATGTAAGGAAAATATATATGTTTGTATTTTCTTTAGACCATATACATTTTTAATTTCCCATACAACAAAATAATGAAGTAACTCGAATGGCATTTTTGCAAGTGCATTTTTAAAAAGAAAAGAAAGTGGTATATTTAATAAGCACCATATGCAACACATAACACAATGAATCAAAATGGATCAAAAAAATAGGCACAATATCGAAAATGCATATTAAAAATGTAAGCGGCACTGCAGGTTCAGAGCAGAAGAACAGAAACATGTAGGAAATTAAGTACAGTTTAAACATTTACATCAAGATTTGAAATCAGGATTCTCTATATTTCTCTGTGTACTTTTATTCACTTCTGAGTTTTTCTCTATTCTGTTATCTGCTACATCTATAACATCTATTGATAATGGCATAACTGTAATGATTTGAAAGCTCAAAATCTGTGACATTCCCTCTTCTGGATTTTAGTGGTAAGACACACAAATATTTAAACTGCAAAAAACCTTGTGGAGATACATTAAGTGTGCATAGGAGGCTGATCCTTAATGATCTTCATGAGATCAGAACAGTATTGGAAATTTCAGTAAAGTCGGTCTATGAAATTTCAATATTGTACAAAATACACAGTATTTTTTTTAGTCTGCAAATGTTTATGTAACTTTTTCTTCACAGTTTTGTTAGATATTTGTCGAAAGATGATGTACACTAAATTTCATTCCAGATTTCAACTGCTTGAGAAGTTCATGAGAGGAATCTTTATTTACTATAATTCAAAAAAGAAAACATGATAAATGCAAGCAGTAGATTTGTTCATCATGCACAGCAGTGTGTGTGTGTGTGTGTGTGTGTGAAATTTGAGGTTTGTAACTCAAACTGACCAACAGCATTAAGCTAAACAATAACAGAAATGCAAAAAAACTTCTTCAAAAAGCAATGTCATTCATGCCAAAGGTTTAAAACATTACAGAAGTCCATTGAATAAAATAAGCACACAGGAAAACCAAAAGGACTATTGAAGTAATGCTTTATTGATTTATTTTGCCCATGCAGCAGAATATGTCTTCATTTAGTCATAATCTCAGAGAGATTATTGTAAAAAATTTTATTTGCTGCACCAAAAAGACAAAATACTAATACAAAATTACACAAATACACAAAATAAAAATAAGCACACAGGAAAACCAAAAGGACTATTGAAGTAATGCTTTATTGATTTATTTTGCCCATGCAGCAGAATATGTCTTCATTTAGTCATAATCTCAGAGAGATTATTGCAAAAATGTTTATTTGCTGCACCAAAAAGACAAAATACACAAAATACTAATACAAAATTACACAAATACACAAAATACTAATCAGATTTATGGAGCATTGAATAAGCAGTAGCAAATCACTATTCCAAATAGACAGCAAAAAATATGTTTAAATATAACTCATCAACGGTTTAAATAAAGGCACAGAATATCACTAAATGGGAAATGTATACCATTGTTTGTCAATACAGTTTTTGAAGGTTACATGGATATATATTATATCATTTACATTTAAATGAATAAATATCCCACTTTAAATGCACCCTTTAAATGCACTGTTGTGTGTGAGTGTCTGTTAAGTCTGTGATTATAGAGTATCTAATTCAGTGAGTTCAGGCTTCAGTAATGTGCTCACCAGTGTCTCGTTTAATGCACTTTTGCCAAGCACACTTGATGTTACCAAACTATGAACTCTTTGAGGACCTGCAAGGGCTTAGGAAAGCATTTGGGACAGGGCCAGTGTCTACCTGAATGTTATCACATAATTATAATTATTCCTCAATTTTCTTTCCCAGAAGTCTCATGTAGATTCTCCTGAAGGATCCACTGAAGGCAGGGCTTGAGAAGTAATAGACGATGGGATTGAGCACGCTGTTGAAGTAGGTAAAGCAGACACTGGTTTTAAACGCGTCGTTTGCCTCACGGAAATAGTGGCACTCGTTATACCAGAGTTTCAGGACGTACATGGCGATACGCGAGATGTTGCTCGGGAAGAAACATATAATGAAAACCGCAGCCACTGCTAAGATGAACTGCACGGCTCTTTTGATTTTGCCCTGGGTGTCCACTGTCTTACTCTTCAACTGCCACGTTATGCAGGTTGTGCAGTAGATGACAATGGCCGTGGGCACAAAGAACTGGAGAACGTAGAATACATTGTGCCAGTTGAACCGTGAATTACTCCCAAAGCAGATGTTGAAGCTCTCGCACTGCGTGTGGTTGTTTAGATAGTAGAAATGTTCATCTGTTAGGAGGTAGACAGTCATGGCTATGATGAGAACCCAAAGGCCAGCAGAGACCCACAGGGCATAACGCAGACCCATTCGGTTGATGCGGTTGAGAGGGTGGACGATCTTCAGGTATCGGTCCACAGCGACAGCGGTGAGGAAGAATATACCGCCGGCTCTGTTGGCGGCCAAAAGAAAGAGCAAAATACGGCAGAAAGCATCTCCGTAGACCCAGTCCTTGCCCCGGCGGTAGTAGTCGGCCCTGAAAGGAAGGCAGAAAAGGACCAATGAGTCCGCCAGAGCTAGATGGGCAAGATAAATAGAATTGGGCTTCCAGGTGTCCCTGTGGAAGAAGAACATTGAAAGGGCAAGAACGTTCCCCATAAGGCCCAATACGAACTCTGTGAACATTACAGGGGGGAGGTATTGGTCCAGCATTGGCGTTTCGTAAGTGCAGCACATTGAGGAGTTGTTCATGATTATGGTGCTGCTGTGAAACTAGACAAAAGTCGGAGAACTTCAGATCTTTTCACTGTTTCGACTCATACGCCAATGATTCCCACGAGACTTGTTCTTAAGATGTTTGCTCACATGTAAACGGTGTAGCTGTAAGCATGCACATGGACAACAATAAACCCAGGTGTGATGGGTAAATGGTCTCGGGAGGCATTTGCGTCTCATGTGAATTTAATAATCATATCGCTCTGCAACTTGGGACTCTCCAAAAGCACCATTAAAATGATTACAGGAAGGATACTTTACACTTGGGCATACAAGCAAACAATGAAAAAGTGAACAATACAATTAACGGAGAACTTTTTGTTTTTGTTGAACATGATTTTGCATGTTTTGTTGGTATAATGTGAATCTCACAAAAGAACTGTTCAGGTTATATTTTAATTTTAATTTTTAGATTAAAAAGAAAAATACTCTATGATTAATACGATTTTTATTTTTTTGCTCAATTGAAAACATTTTTTTAATTGTATAAAACAAGCTGATATAAAATTAAGAACAATGCTATCATGATTTACACAATTGTTCTTTACAAATGTACCTTTTTCCCTGCAAAATATTTTGTTCTTTTGATTTGTTCTTTTAATATTTTTATATTCGTTTAAATAATATTTTTTGTTTTATACTAACGAGGACAAAAATTGTTCACATTATATTATGCTACTGAAATTTGTTGGGGCCATCACTGACATTATTGTCATGAAAATGTCAGTGCAAATAAAAATCTTATTTTTATTCCTGCAAAATATACGTTCAGTTCTTTTGATTATTATTATTTTTTTTTTTAAATAAGCAAATGCATGTTAAAGCATTCGACAGAATCTTTTTCTATACAACTGGCACCAACTGTTCTCTCATATCGGGTTTGATTGTACTAAATTTATTAATAATTATGATAATGTACATACATAAAACGCTTTTCACAAACCCAAATAAGCTTCACAACATCTAGAACAGAAAGTTAATGACAGAGATATTCGAGAATAATTATGATAATGTACATACATAAAACGCTTTTCACAAACCCAAATAAGCTTCACAACATCTAGAACAGAAAGTTAATGAGAGATATTCGAGGTCCAAGAAAAAAAGCAGAAGAAACAAGTACAACAAAATTAGGCAACAATTTTAATCAGAACATTTTAATATCGATGCTTTCTGTTAACTTGTAAAGGTGGGGATGCAGGGGGAGAGTTCCAGCATCTAGGGGCCAGTGCTCTGAAGGACTTGCTCCCCACGGAGAACATAGTGAATAAATTGGCACCAGAGGGTCCGTCAGACCGAGCAGGAGTGTAGGGATGAATCAAATCAGCAGGGGTCTTTGAACTGCCGCTGTACACAACCTTCAGCTCATGGCATTGGAGGAGTAGAAGAGCTATATTTGCAGATTTTGTGTTAGAACTTTGATTCAGGATGCATTTTAACTTTTGAATAGATATATTTTTGTAGAAATACATTTGTAGATTTTTTTTTTTCTGGCATTTTAATGGCAGATGTCAAACATAAAAGATGCATTTCCACCACCTACTGGACTGGAGTAAGGACTGAAGCGCAGGAGAGGGATTTTATTGTGGTATGGTGTAAATATCAGGTTGATTTTCACCAAAACTGACTGGAGCATTTGGAAAATGATCAGCAAGCCGCACGGATAATGAAACTTTAAAGTAAGTCAAAATTGTCAGACAAAAAAAAATCACACTGACATTGTATTGAATTTACCCAACTGGATATTCATTAAAAGATTTTGTGTTTTCAGAAGAAATAAATATATACGGAACGATATGTGGGTGAGTAAATGATTTTCTTTTTTTGTTATTACCCTTTCGAAATGCATTTGTAAATCGTCAAACTAAAGGCCACAGTGTTGCATTGGAGGCTGTGATAGAAGAAACAATACACAATAGAAGTGTGTCGAATGAGACCGAAATTTATTAGTCTACTGTTTGCATGTGAGAAATGCTTTAAGTCACATCATTCCAGACCTTTGGCAACCAAGAGACAAAGCAGCTATCAAGAACTGAAAAACCCCAAGGATGAAGCCAAGTCCATGGAAATTCTATACAGTAAATAAAATAGATATAAAAGGGCTTTATGTCAATGTGTACATTTGGCCAGGTTTGCTGTGTCACGTCACATACGTTTCAGTAAAAGTGCATATTGGGCTTCACTTTTTGACCTCTCCGAGATCGTCGATGCTGTCGTCGTCCACCTGTGGGGTTAGAGAACATGTCAAAAACGGCTTTGATAAAGGTTCTTCTGGTCAGACTTTGCAGCTGGATCTGGGATGTTCGCTTACCTCAGGCCACTTTTCCTGGATGACGTCCATGATGTCATCTGTAAAGTCTCCCTGAATGATGATTTCGTCTTCTGCTGTCACTGAGGCACCGCAGGAGAATTTCTGAGCAAAGAACCTCTGAGCCTCTTTAAGGTCAATGTCTGATGTGGACCATAAAACAACAACAAAGTTACCACAGGGTGAAAATACAGATGACAAACATTAGGACAATCTTCTAACTACAATCACAGCCTTACCAAAAGTGGCCAGGCCACACACCCTTGTGACGTATTTCTTTTTAGCTCGTGGGATTTTTGCTATTGTGACTTTTTGCGGTACGGTCTTCTTTTTCTGTTTGATTTGACCTCTTCCACCTGCAAAGGGGAAAAACAAAATTAATATTCAATTATAATTTCATAGCCAAACTCAAATTTTAAACATGTCAGTGGTGTTTGTTGGTAGCAACTAAAACATCGTTACAAATAGTTTTCGGTAATTTAAATAAAATATTTTATGAAAACTTTAAACATATATGAAAACTTCAAAAGTTGCCTTGGCAATTAACTGAAATAAGTTTCATTTGACATACTAAAATTAAAACTAAAACTAAATATTAAAAAAACAACCAAAACTAATAAAATGACAGAAGCCCAAACTAAAACTGAAAGTATAACAATAAAGGCTAATTGAAAATAGTCTAGTATATATTTATTTAATGCCATGTCAGCATCAAAGGCTATTTTCATGGCCTTAAAATACAAGTATAACAAATACCTAATTGAAAATATTAATAAAAACTATATTAATATATAAATAATACTAAAATAACACTGATAGGTTTAATTGATCTTAAAAATTTAAGGAATTAAAGTAGCCTGTTATTGAAGCTCATATTAATAACCAGGGACATAAAGCCAAAATAAACTCTCCTTTAGCTATAATTTAATTTCAAATGTTTTCATTGGACAGATATAGGGGTAATGGTAATTTACCACTTGCAAGATGGGGTTTTAATAAAAATTGCAGTAGAATGTAGTGAAAAAAGGTAGGAAAACTTTAACACCCATAATGCACTGGGGGCTCAATCAGACTAAACATGAGCGGTGATTAAATAAGGTGGAAGTACTATCTGTAGTTTACACAAAAGCCCTGGCACTGTCAAAAGTTCACTGTATGATGTGTTTTATGTCATCTGGCGAACTTTTGCTGATGAATAAACGGATATCTTGGTGCAGGTAACTTGAAACATTGTAACAATACAAAGCTGGTTGAAAATCTGTGAACTTACCCTTTAAGACATTCAAAAAAGTGTTGGATGTGGGGTGTAATGTGCGCTATGCACTTCCACTGCTCCACCACTCCAAATCATTTTTGTTTATAGAAGTTAAATATAAAAGAAAAATGTTTAACCTCTCTTCTGTTTCTTCTTCTCCTCTTCCTCTCCCACAGGGGGTGCCTCTCCACCGCCACCTCCTCCTCCTCCTCCTCCTGTTGTTTCCTTCTTGGGTGCTGTACTTACACAACAGCAGTGACATCAGTGAGCAAACTACTAACTGATACAGCAGTGCATGTCATAATGGTCCCGACCAAATATTCTTTGTCTCAGTGTCAAATATGAAAAAGACACTCAGAGATCAAACAATCCTGCAAGAGTCAAAACTATGGAGGCATAAATAAAATGGTAAGCAAGCTAAAATGGTAAGAAAAAGCACTTTTTAAGACTTAATATGATTTGGTGACATTTTAAAAGTTGCTGTGACAGAAAATCTACTCACCAAGAGTCAGTTTAGCAAACACATCAGGAAAGTTCTTCTCAAGCCACTGTTTGCATTTGGCCGGCTCAGGCATGTACTCGCAGTACTAGCAGAGCAAAGCAGAAGCATTTTATTCATTTGCTTTCTACCAACAGAATATGTGATCATTTTTAAAGGAATAGTTCACACAAAAATGAAAATGTGCTCACCCTCAGGCCATCCAAGATGTAGATGAGTTTGTTTCTTCATCAGAACTGATTTGGAGAAATGTAGCATTACATCACTTGCTCACCAATGGATCCTCTGCAGTGAATGGGTGCCGTCAGAATGAGAGTCCAAACAGCTGATAAAAGCATCACAATAATCCACACCACTCCATCCATCCATCAAGATGTTTTAAATTTAAATCATTGCTTCTGGCCAAAATTTTAGTCCATAACGATTCCTCCACTGGAAAAGTGCATTCACTGCACTCGCATCAAAATACACTGAGATATACTATGTTTAGAACTGTTTTTGCCTGTAGATGTTGCTTGATCTGTGCATATTTCTCTCCTGATTCAGACTGGATGACTTTTCCAATGAAGAAAGCAATTATTAATTACGGACTTGTATTTTAGCCGGAAGCAATGGTTTAAAGTAAAAAATGCCTTTATGGTGGGTCTGTTTATAACAAAGACAGTTTTTCGCTTCACAAGACATTAACTGATGGACTGGAGTGGTGTGTATTATTGTGATATTTTTTATCAGCTGGTCGGACTCTCCTTCTGACGGCACCCATTCACTGCAGAGGATCCATTGGTGAGCTAGTGATCTAATACTAAATTCCTCCAAATCTGTTCCCATGAACAAACAAACTCATCTACACCTTGGATGGCCTGAGGGTGAGTACATTTTCAGCTAATTTTCATTTTTGGGTGAACCATTCCTTTAACATGCGATGTACTCACCTCTACTGGCAGAGAACACACTGTAAGTAAAAGAGGAGAGAAATGTTAGTATTACATGACTGCGAACCAGAATTATTAAGTCAATAAAATTGTAATTACTTTTTTATTTAATTAATATATCACAGACAGTTAGCACTGGCAATGCATTTTTTTTTTTTTGCATTTTCTCACCTCCACAATAGAGCACTTTTAGTGGGTATTTTGCATCTGGGTCAGCCCGATCCACTTTATTTTCTGGTAAACCCGACTCTGCATTCTCAGTAGTAGCCATATTACATGAATCTACACAAATCATACAGAAGGCTTATTTTAGACTGACAACATAACACAACCAGCTGATGCACAGAGACCAACACTTGAATTCGAAGCTATGCTTAAAATCTATTCTAACCTAAAATGTGCATTTGCAAGATATATTCACAAAAACCTAGAGTAAAGTGTTTAGTTTGCAAAAACCAATATGGTGCCTTCCTAATGCATACAGAAATGTGGTCTGTCTGAAAATGGTTATACTCAAAATCTATAATAGATATAACGAACCACACATCAGGCATAAATAGTTGGGCTGAAAGTTAAATGTCATAGCCAACGATTTATCCGTCTAATTGCAAAAGGCCCTTCTGACATGAGAGAGACTTTCCACATGTCACTTCAGCACGATTTATCAACCTTGGGTAAGATTAAATAATCGTTTTAAATTAATTAGACTCTCAAAACGTACTATTTTGGTTAATAAAATCACAAAAGATGCTTTTAAGTACATGTAAACACATAAACCTAGTGGTGCTTTAGAGACTAACCAACACACTATGATCAAATGCAATGGGTCTGATCAAAGGCTCTTCTTATTACACTAATAAATGCATTCAAATATAGTTTAAAACTCTTTTAGAGTCGCTGACTGACTTCAATCTAGGAGCCTCCGCACAAGGACCATCCATCCACTCCATTGAGCACCCATTCATTAGCCAGCACTGCTAATCACAGCTCTCCTACAGCAGCTACGCGCTCAAGCTCATACATACCCCGTCGATATAATCTCAATTCAACTTGCTTTTGAGTAACACATTGAGCATTATTAAATTAACTCGTGTGGCTGTTCCTTAAAGGGTGAAAGAGTTCCACTGTTACTCAGCACACCTTCACTGTCTGATTTGGCTTTTTGGGTCCTGACAACGCCTCTCTGAGGCAGAGCAACAACGTAGTTCGCGCCTTTGCCGTATTACGTACGCACTTCGTGATGAAATATTTTCGGGTAAAACTAAATTAATAATTTGAACATGTGTAATACGATTTTTATATAAGACATTTTATGTAATTGAATGAAAAGCATATGTATAAACAGAATTTTGAACGAATATTTAAACCAGGCATCTCGTTGGACAGCCCAGTTAAGCGCGGATCATAACATGCCGTTTGAGAATTCCGAAAATAATCACCCGCTTCTTGTCACATACATTTCACAGTGAATCTGAATTAAATTTTTTTAATTGCACTTTTTTTTTTATTTAACAGTGATTTGGATTAGGAGTTAGGCTGTTAAATATTGCATTTATTGTTGTTGTTTTTTTAATCCCGAGTGTCTTGTTTACACTTAAATAATGCATCTTTAAAAACAATCAAACTCAACTTTGTGTCATAATCAGGCACCGATAACAAGATATTGATATTGTGCTTCGCTATGGTGTTGACGCTGCTGTTTTGTTCAATTAAAGTGAAGTTAGAAGTAATACTAAGTCTTGTCTGCTAGTTCAGACATTTGTCTGTCAGTGTTTGTCCAATGCGAGATGTGATGGAGGGGTTCAAGGAAAGAAGAAACTCTAAAACTCTTGGAAGTTTTTCGATGTCAAAAGGTGATAAACCTCATGTAAACATGAAGGAATATTAGAAACCCCTCAGGTCTAAAACATGATGATTATTCTTTAAATTAATTAATTCATCTACAGGATCTCCAGTGGAGCCCTGGCACAGTACTCCTGTAAAAAAGGTTGGTTGGTTGTTTTTTTAAATTGTTTTATGTAGTGTATCGGTCATTAATGGCTAGTGAAGGGCCACCAACAAGTGTCTATCATACATAGGGACTCATTCAATACTATTTAAAAGCATCTCAGGATGCAACTCATGAAGTTGGTTGAGAGAGTGTACAGAGCTGGAATAAACTGCATGCTAACTTTGAAGAAGCTAAAAATAATACAGTATTTATTTGGTAGACAATTTTAGTCCATTTGTGTTATTTCATTCTTACGATGAATTTATGATGGTCCTAAAATGTCTAGTGATGAGTAGTGGCAAGAATTCTTACTGATAGCTAATCTTTTTAAAATCATTTTCTCTCCACTTTTATTATAAATCTTAAATGTTCTATTTAAACATATTGAATACTTATTACACTTTGAATGTGTATTGTGTTGAATTTCTGTTTGCATAGTTTATATATGACACATTGTTGATTGTATCTATATTGTGATGTGTTCATGTTCCTTTGTATTTATTGTAACCTTGTTTTTAGGTCGAGCAGTTATATTTCAAATTGAACTTAACACTTATTGGTGAATAAAAGATTTGATTCTGAGTTAATGATACTCAATCCTTCAGAATCTTTTTGCTGCTAATGAGGCGCCAGATGTTTCCTCCACCAAACTCAGAGATGAAAACAGAACAAGGCCTGCAAGACTGAGTCTACACGACCTCTCAAAACCAATGTCCTCTTTCTCATTAACACAGGATTTCCAGGTAACACGTTTGAAGTGGCTTGAACTGATTTCCAAAATCTGTTTTGCTGCTTTTTGCGTTATAGTTCCCAGTTTTCCAGAATAAAATTGTATTTTGAAGGAATAGTTAAAAATGAAAATCTGCTGAAAATGTACTCTCAGGCCGTTCAAGATGTAGGTGAGTTTGTTTCTTCATGGTAACAGGTTTGGAGAAATTTAGCATTACCAATGGATGCTATGCGGTGAATGGGTGCCGTCAGAATGAGAGTCAAGTAAACAAGTAACCCACACCACTCCAGTGCATCAATTAACATCTTGTGAAGCAAAAAAACTAAGTGTTTGGAATCCATTTTCAGCTAATTTTGATTTTTGGTTTAGCTATTCCTTTAAAACTGTGAATGCCATGGTAACTCTTGGATGACTTTGTGTTTTTGTTAACTAAGTATTGGCCTGTTTTTGGAATGTTACTAGATCCCAGTTAATGGATTGGAGGTCTCCACTATTCAGAGGCAGCGTCTGGAGCTGCAGCTTCTCATAGCAGAACTGAAGGACCGTGACCAGGAGCTCAACACTATGGCAGCAGCCCATCACAAGCAGCTGCTCTCCTGGGAGCAGGACCGTCAGAGAGTGCTGATCCTGGAACAGAGATGTGCCCGACTGGAGGGTGAGAGTGACTCCAGAGCAGGGTTAACTAAAATCAGACTGACACTATTAAAAGCATTTTTGTTAATTAAAATAAAGCTGACCTTATCAGGAAAAACTAACTAAAAGAAGTTTAAGTTGAAGCACTACCATTACTAACTGGAATTAAATCTAAAACTTAAATTAAATTTAAATTGTAAATGTCAAAAACATTTAACAAAATTACTTAAATTTAAACTTAATATGCTTAACTAAAATGAAAATATATAAATAAAAGCTAATTCAATAGTGTAGTAATAGTATAATAGAATAGAATAGTATAATGAAAATACTAATAGCGCTGCTCCAGTTGCACTGCAAGTTCACTAATAATCCTGCACCAAAACACTATAATTTAGTTTAAAACTACCATTTCCACTCTTTTTCTGTCCTGTAGAATTAGGTTGTTTTTGCTACTATACTTTTAAGAATTCTATATTCCCCCTTAAATGTAAGCACTGTTATGTACTGTTGAAGTTTCAAAACATGGCTCTACTTTTGCACCTTTGTTTCAATAAATAAATACGTTTAAAGAAATGAACTGGAACATTTTGAGCCGTGAACTCTTCTGATTCAAAGTTGCTGGAAATTCAGTTTTCCGTGAATCTAAAAGTAATTAGAGCTACAGTCTCTTCTGCTCACCAAGGCCGCATTTATTTGATCAAAAATACAGTACATATTGTAAAATATTATTATAATTTCAAATAACTATTTTCTATTTGAATATATCGTAAAATGCAATTTATTCCTGTGATGCAAAGCTGAATTTTCAGCATCATTACTCCAGTCTTCAGTGTCACATGATTCTCCAGAAATCAGTCTAATATGCTGATTTGCTGCTCAAGAAACATTTCTGATTATTATCAATGTTGCAAACAGTTGTACAGCTTCATATTTTTGTGAAAGTTTTTAGCTATATTTTCTATGTTACAGTCAATTATGTATACCTGCTGATTAAAGTTTTACTGATCCCAAACCTGAATGGTAATGTATTTGACTGCTCATGTTTTCTTAGATGAGCTGGAGAAGCGTAACGAGGTGATCAGAGCACTCAGTAAGCGGACGAAGGTGGCAGAAATGAGTGAGAAAGACTTATACAGAGAGCTCAACAGCTCCCAACAGCAGCTACACGAGCTGAGCTGCACACAGATGAACACCACCAGACACGAGCAGGACTTGGAGGTGAAGTCAAAGCTGTTTTAGGTCTGAACTTTTGCCCCAGCATGTTCCATTTTCTGTTCCCATTCCTCCATCTTCCTACATCGTTTCTTTCCACTCTCTTTATCTTATGGTAAAACACTCCATAACTTGTTATTAGGGATGTAACGATATCAAAATCTCACGATACGATAATATGAAGCATGAAGTCCACGATACGATATTTATGGCGATATTAAAAACAAAAAAAAGACAAATGAAGAATTGGAAAAAAAAATTAATTTAGTACATTTTAAAGTTAAATTATTCTATCTAATGCACTTTGAGAGTTCAAAATTAAGAGCTGCAACCCATGTTCTTAACTAAGAAATCTTAAGTCAGAAAAAAGTCAGTGAATTGACTTGTACCTTAACTTTAAAGGGGACTCAAACCTCTTTTTATTTATGATATACTGTCTCAGTCTAAATTACATTCACACTGGTGTTTTAGGAAGCCAAACAAATTAGAATAGAATAATAATAACAACAACAATGACAGTAATAGCCATATATTGTAAAACAATTGCACTGTAAAATAAATGAAAATATTTCATAGGTATATTATTTTTGCTTTAAACTACAGTAGGGAAATTACAATACTTCTTTCCTAATTTCTACACTTTAAAGAGATATTTTGAATTTGGACTGCATTTAAACCGCTAGCTGTCAGCAATTCATACTGCACTTGTAAGCTTTTATTTTGACAGAAACTGCAGTAGAGCGTTTATTTTGAAGGAAAACTCCAGCTTCAGTGAAAACAGGCTTACAAAAACAAAAACGTGTCTCACTACAAATCTAGTAAAATGCTGTAATCATCTGCCACCAAAATAAAGCATAACTAGTGGCCGTTGCGTTCCTAAATGCGTGCTAAACTCACAGCACATGCAATAAACGGGTTCACTGCATTCACTGTGAACAGAGCCTTTCTGAGGCGCGGAAAACACCGGATCATGAGCTGATCACTTTGAAACGTGCAGCAAAAACACTTGATGAAGGGATTAAGCCATATTGTGCTCTCGGTTTGAGTTCGTTTGACAGATACAGTACTGTGCCAAAGCATAATGGCCCAAAACACAACAAAGACCTTTTATGTTAGAATAAGAAGTTTAAATATATATTTAAAAACTACACTTTCCCAGATAACCTATCGTTTCATATCATCATGTGACCACAATAATATTGAGACAGTTTTGCTATCGCAATATTTCGATATTGATAATATCGTTACATCCCTACTTGTTCTTATAGTTTATAATACTTTGTGTATTCATAGGAGCGGAACCAGAGTCTGAACTCCACGGTCATGAGGCTATCATCACAGGTGGGGCAGCTGCAGGTGCGCGAGGAGGAGCTCAGCTCCATGCTTAAACTGAAGGTCGGAGAGACTCAAACACTCATGCACACATACATTATCTTATATCCTGATAAACAGACACATAATGCAAGCACTTGATTTTTTTCACCAGGATAAAGATATGATTGAGGCCACCAATCACATTTTAGAGCTGTCTGGTCGTCTTTGCGAACTAGAGAAATCGCTCGAAGAGCTGCGGACACGTGAGAGCAAAACGCTGCGAGAAATGGAGGAACACAAACACCGTTTAAGAGAGAGCAGACACAAAAACGCACAACTGAAAGGTAGACGGTGTTTTTTCACAATCTCTCACCGTGTCTGAAATTTAATACTGTATAGTAGCTACTTTGAAAATTTCTTCACGACTGTTAAAAAAGTACATTCTAAATCGTATTCATGTGAATTAATTCATGCTGGATTCATCAGGATGTTGTCAGTACGTGTTTCATTTGTTTGCAGCCGAGCTTCAGGAGAAAACCATCGAGAACAACAGCCAGAGAGAAGAGCTCATCTGCTTAAAGCAGGAAAACCAGCTGTTGAAGAAAGACATCACTTCTGTTGAACTTCAGATGATGAGTATGCCACTACTGCATGTTTCATAGTATAATATAGGCTCTGTTTCCAACCCTACAAACCTTTCTACCTAGACAGCATCATAGATGTGCTTCAGACACCGAAACATCTATAGAAACATTGCATCATGTATTCTTCACTAATCAGGTGGTCCCAGAATGCATTGTGATTTGACATGATTAAATATACATATTTTTTTTTCAGCACCCAGAATTATGTAATTAATCACACACACATTCACTCAGTATTTGTTTATATGTATTGTATTTATTTTTATTTGACTATTTGGTTGATAGAAAAATGTTAACGTCTCACTATATTGGACTCACACACTTTGTGTCAACTTTTCAAATCAGTTGACCTAAAATATTTACTTAAGTACTCCGTTTGTTTTTAAATAATTTAAAGGGGTCATATGATGCGATTTCAAGTTTTCCTTTCTCTTTGGAGTGTTATAAGCTCTTGGTGCATAAAGAAGATCTGTAAAGTTGCAAAGACTAAAGTCTCAAATCCAAAGAGATATTCTTTATAAAAGTTAATCAACTTTGCGCTGTGGATCGCCGGATCGGCTTTCACCGTGGACAAAGCGGAGTCCAGCCCGGAGTCGCCACGTGGTTGCCGCAAGCCCGCCCGCCTCTGCTCACTCTAGGCAAACAATAATGTACAGTATGTGGAAAATAATGTTTTTTTTTAACCTTAAACCGCATAAACATTTCAAACCAAATGCACCAAATAATGTTCTTTTTAGCAGCATCATATGACCCCTTGAAGAACAAATTCACGTTTACGGTTCTTTGATGTTGTTTAATAGTCACATGACATGCAGGTAAATAAATGCGATATCTGATCTTTTTAAATATATTTTAAACATGTAATATTTTAACTTTTTTTTTATTTCTATGATTTTTATTTTAAAATTATTAAAATTTTACGTTTTTATGATTTATTTAATTATTAGCTTTTCATCAACTCATGAAGTCCACGCCGTATTCTCTAGTTTGGGGAACCTCTGTTATTTTCAAGTAACTGCATGACTGTTAATAAAAAAATAAATGAATAAATAAATAAATAAAAATCTGAAAATTAGCTAGCAGGCTGTTGCTGTAGTGAGACTTTTAAGTGTGTGTCAGTATAAGTTTTAAAAAAAATTGACAAACACTTTAGATCCTGTTATTAATGCTTATTGCCTAAAAATTAAATTTGTTGCAAGTCTTTTTAAAAATGTAATGGTTGAAATCTTTGAAAGCAAGATTTCATGATTTCACCCTCACTGGTTTCAGAACAGAGCTGTTAAAAACTGATTATAAACAGCAGCGATGCCTAAACACTGATTGGTGCAGATGCAGAAACATATTTTACAGTCTTTTCATGATCGCTTATGCTTACTGTTTTAAATTAATGGAGGTTGTTGTTTGTTGCCCAGATGAAGATAAAAGCTGGAGGGATGAATTACTTGAACTCTCCCGATCAAAACAAGCTCGAGTGGAATCTGAGCTGCTCTGTCTGCGGCAGGTACTGTCTTTCAAAACTTCCTCCCTTTACATCATCCAATGCCAGCCAGCGTTCATTTTTAGAAATCTCTGTCATTTCCATTTGTTCCAGAGTAGTTTTTCCAGTTTTTCAGCATGCTTGTAAGACTTCCTGCATTCCTTTTTCATGACTTACCCCCGGTTTCACAGACAAGGGAAAGATACTGTGTCAAGATGCACACCTGTAATGTTTTCTTCTAAGGCATTTTTGTAAAAGTTGCTTAAATATCTTAATTTAACTAAGGTCTAGTCCTAGCTTAAGCTAAGCCCTCTTTGTGAAACCGGGCCTTAGTGTTTTAAACATGGTCGTGATCTCTTCTAAAACAGCACCAGTAATCTTAAAAGAACAGGTTATAACCCAGTGTTACTTTAGTATCGAGATGCTATTATAGTTTTTATATTTACAGTTTTCAGTTAATTTTTTTTTGTAATTTTATTGTGTATTTTTGTTTTTTATTTATTTATTTTTAATTTTTATTTTAGTTTTAGTTATTTTAGTACTTGAAGAAAATGAGAAACTTGCCTTGTCACTTAAAATAGGTTTAAGGTGTTTTTTTTCTGTATATTTTATTTGATTTCAGTTAAAGTTCAAAGTAACAAAAATGTATTTTATGGCTTTAGTTAGCGATGATTACCCTTCTTAAATCTTTTTGCCTTTTTATAATGGGCCTTTTTTATATTTCTCTATAATCCTGATCCATATTTCTGTACTTAAAGCATCAGAAATGTTCTGATTGGTTAGGATTTTCCTCACACCAAGTCAACACATAATAAATGATTGATAGGGTTATAATTATTGCATATGTTTGTGACAGGTGTGTGAAAGCCAACAGAATGACCTCCAGCTGCTGAAGTTGAACTTGGAGAGCGCCAGAGAGACACTCCGACATCATGAGGGTCAAAGGTCACATGAGAGGTGGGCATCTACAACATGCAACATGTTTTATCAAATTAAATTGCTTATTTCAGCCACTGGCTTTACATCTGTCCATACCAGTGTTTTAGTATTTTTGTTTGTTTGTTTTTACTATTATACATTTTTAATATATTGAATTATCTTTTATTTTTATATTTTAAGTTTCATTTTAGTTTAATTTGTAGTCAATTGTTATATAGAGAAATTTTGTTACAGCACTTCTGTTGTTATTATCTTTTTTTAAATATGAATATTTAAGTCTAATATATTTTTATTTAAGTTTTAGTTTTTATTCATTTCCGGTTAGTAATTCTATTTTAAATTACTTTTTATGTTTTATATGTTTAGTTTTCATCTTAATTTTAGTTTATTTTTAATAATTTATTTAGTGTTTTTTGGAATATTGTAAAATATTAATATTACTATGTAGGTTGAATATAATGTTTTAGTTTTAGTTCAGTTTTTATTCATATCCAGTTAGTTTTATTTTGAATTAGGTTTTATTTGTAATATTTTGTTATTTTAATATTACTTGTATAGGTTTCATTTATTTTGGTTTTGGTTTTATTTAATTTTTAGTTTGTATTTGTATTTCCATTCAGTAATTTTAGTTCTTATTTAGTAACTTCTTTCAGTTATTTGCCAAAGCAATATTTCCAACTTTTTACATTTATTAACCCTGGTCTAGGCGTCTTGAGTTATGAGTGTTGTTGTGTTCGTAGGGCTGATTCTGGTTTAGGAGACAGTCATGTGCTAGAAAACAGTGATCATCAGGAAAGGACAGAACTAGAAACAGGGCTAATGTCCACCCTGTGCCACAGCACAAGCGGAAATGCCCCATCGATTTTAATGCAGCGTCCTTGTGTTGAAATGGAAACGCAGACTGACTTTGAGCATGACTTTGGCGCAGCTTTGAGCACCACAAACCATGAATTCACAGAGCTTTCAGCTGTAGTGGAAAGTTGCTGTGGCGCCAACATTAAGAACAGCTGTGCAACTAGCCAGTGTGGCATCAATGAGCAAGAATCACCCAAGATGGAAATGAAGGAAAGAGCGAACAACTGTGTTGAGCTGTCATCCCAGTCTCTCTGCTGTGATAATGCTGACAGCCCATCAGAAGATCCACACTGTCAGGCAGTGCACTGTGACACTAGAGCTGATGTGGATTTAATGGCTGTCATTGACTATGATTCAGAGACAGGAACTCCTGTTTGTGTTGTTGATGTGGATATCAGTCCAAGATTCTCTTGGTAGGCTTCTCTAGCCTTATTAAAACATCTGGCAAGTTAGGTCGTAATCATAGGTTTATACAAAAACTCCAATGAATCCGAGAGCAAAGTTGCTTGTTTCCCCCCCCCCCCCCCCATTCAGTTAAAAGCATTTACATTTATGCATGTGGCAAATGCTTTTATCCAAAGCAACTTACATTGCATTCAATTGTATTTTATCAGTTCATGCATTCCCTGGGAATCAGACGCACACCTTGGCGATGCTAAAAGCACATACCAATTTTAAATATAATATTTCCTTTTTTTTGGTGGCTTATTAAAGTAGTGCTAAGTTTTACTATGTCCTACCATAATAAGATTTTATGTAGGTATGTTTTAAGATCAAGCAGGCATAAAACCATTGTTGATTTTGTTGGCCTGATCATAACAGTGACTTTCTCTTCATTAACTAGCACAGCAGATCTGAGCCTTCTTCATCTGGATTGCCCCTCCCCCTGTCACAGAAGTAGGCGGAGCTCTGTCTGTTTACCCGATTCTATGCTAAGCATTGAACTCTGTGCCAATGATGTAGCTTGCCATGGCAATGAGGTAGCTCAACAATACAATGCAAAAATACAACTCTCTCTCTCTCTATACTAGGGCTGTAAAAATGGCTGAACAACTAAATTCGAATTTTGTACTTAAATATTATCAAAATTCAAATTATATTTTAATTTAAAATGCATAATTTCAGTTAGGGTGAAGAAAAGCTTTTGGCTTCTCTCCTGAGGCCACAAGAGGGCGCATCGAACAAAATATTACTAATGCATGTTTATTCAAAGCATAAGATAGTGACTATCTGTGAAAAAAAGTACATAATGTTTAAAATAATGTTTATAAACCAATTATAATTAAGTTGCTTAAACAACTATAAACAAAACAACATCATGTATGTATGCATAGTTTAATACAAAGGGCCGAAAGCCAATCACACAGAATACATTTTTCATTTAAAAACATGACATGCAGTGGAATGGGAACCCCCCCCCGCTCTTTTGTGCGAGATGCGAGTGCAACGGTGATAGATGTCCCTCTAGAAAATGCACGAAATATGCATTCTGTGTGAACGGCTTGATTTCAGTTTTGACGTAAACAACATCTTCTCCGCATTGACGTTCTCTTTTCCTGCAATATTTGTCATTAACAACGTAGCAGCACCGCATCCAGTGGGTTCAACTGTATAGACTAACAAAAACATTAAAATGCAATGACACTTACGTCGTCATCGCATCTCGTGCACCACTGATAAGGCTGCCTCCTTAACGCACACCTAAAATTCGAATGCAACATTTTTGCATTCGAATGTGGATTTTTATTTTAAATTCGACGAATATTCGAAATTAGAATTTTTTTTGATAACCCTGCTCTATATATTTTTTTCCTGTATTTTTTTCTGTAATTTTTATAATTTAAATAATAATAAAAATAGCATTTTTAATAATTATGATGATGATGATGATGATTAAATACTTATTTTGTACAATACACTAGTATTAGCTTCTTGTGTATTTTCATACCATGCAGGAGGGCTACAGCTCGTCCACAACACGGTTACAGCGTCTGCTGGCTGAGTCTCAGGAAATGGTGGCAAGTTTGGAAAGTTCTACCAAGAAATCTGTCAGCCCAACGAAACCTCAGAGCCCAATGAACTGCGATGCCATTTGTCACCTCCAAAGTAACCATGGCAACGGCAGCCACTCCCAAACCTCCACCCATAGCCAGGAGGGCAGACAAACACACGGGGTACCTATTACATCACAAAACTAATTTAAATAACAGTTTAATGCATAGTATGCTTCAAGATGAAACTGCAGCTAAATGCCATTTTCTCCTTATTGTCCTAAAGGAAAGTGACTCCCAGATCGAAAGCAGCCCACGTTTGCATCAAGGAAGCAAGTAATGTGGTCCATAAAGCCACGAGAAGCAGCGAATCCCCGTTTACCTCCATCTTCTCTACAGCTTCTGAAAATAAATCAGTTCTTTGCAACCAAAGAGGAGTTTTGTGAAGCTAACAAGTAGTTTTTACAGATGCTATAGTTTTACATTTTTATCAAAATCTTTTTATGATATGTGTATAAAAATAAGCATTAATGATGCTACAGAAGCACTACCTCTGAACAATGTTAAGACTGTCGTTATTTATAAACTACTTTCTTCAAGTGTTAAACCTGTCATACAAGATGACACAATGGTGCTGGTTGTTTTTTTGTCATTCCAGTTTCACGGTCATCGAACCTGTTTGGTTTCAAAGATAACGAACTGTGATGTGGCTCTTGTCCTGATCATTGTTTTACACCTGAAATGCAGTCTTGTTCTCACAGTAAGGACAAGGAGGCCTTTTCAAAAGCCACTGATATTTGCCTAATCTAAGGACATCTAAAAGAACAATAAAGGTCTTTACATGCTGTCATTAACTTTTTTCTTTTAAATGGTGATTTTGAGTGACTTTCATTTTAGTGTTTATTTGTATTTGTATATATATATATATATATATAAACAAGTAGTTCATGGTTTAAGTAGTTGGAATATTTAATGTTTTTACTGTTTTTCGTTTTTTGGGGAAGTTATAATTTTTTTGACTGAAATACAATTTCAGATTGAGTAAACGCCGTACATAGAGCGCGTGTGAGGAAACTCACCTGTGTGTGACTCGTTGACGTGACAGGTAGAGAGTGTGTGTGTGTGTCGGGACTCGATCATTTGTACACATCTGGTTTCATCTGAGGAAGGAGTTAAACATGGCCTCAAAGAAAACCGAATCGAAGAAAAACGAGAAAACGGATAAATCTGAAAAAGCTTTAGCTGCAGAAAAGGAGCAATTCGTCAAACTTCAGGTGAGAATGACGCCCGCGCACATATTTACTGCATTCAACGAGTATTTGATTTTTAGTGGTCGTTTATATATATACTTCATAGAAAAATCTAAAATCTTTGGTGTTTTCCTTTTAATTTCAATGATAAGGTGGTGATATGACAAAAACACCTGATAAATAGACTATCATCAGGTGTTTTTGTCATATTACCTTATCTTTGAAACTATTTAAAATAGTTTTCCACTTTTAAATCCTCACATTTTATCGCTTGGAATCCCCGCGAAATGTATGTTAATTGCATATACGTGTCGCCGAAAAACAATCGCCATTATGTTTTAAAAACATTGTTTTAATGTACATTCCTTGTTTTTTGGACATGCGCCATTATAATGCCATGATTTTTGAAATGTGATCATGCTGGGTATGTTATGTACCACAGTAATAACGTGTTTGATAGTCACTATAATCTTTTTTGGATATGTGCCATACATGTCCAAAAATGTTTTGTATGGAAGTATAACATTGTAGTCCAATGTCTTTTACCATAGTAATATGGATATACATCATGATATTATTAAAGTACCATGTAAATACCATGGTATGGATATGGTATTGTATTATTATATTACCAAAAACTGAACTGCTATGTAAACACATGTAAAATCAGACTCAGATGATCATCCTGGCTGCAATTATTTATTGGTTATTAATTTGTGCTTCACTTCATTGTGATGTGTATTATTTAATATTTTAAACCATCATATTCATTTACATTACAGGTGTGCATCATGTATTGTGTTTAATTAATGATGTTATGTCAAATCTCCATTTCATCTGCTTTACAGCTTCAAAGCATCACCAAATCCATGACCAATGTGGAGGCCCCTATCAAAGAGAAATATGGACGCAGTATCCTTTAGTATTGGTTTAATACAGCATTTCTTATGTTTATAATCATGTTCACTGTGTGTTGTAGTGAGCTTACGCACAGATGCCCAGGTTTTACAGTCGCAGCATGTACTTTATCAGTCAATCGGTCAAATTTAGTTGTGTAATGCTTTTCACAATAAACTGTTTCAAAGCAGCTTCACGAAAAATGATGATGTTAATGTTTATAATATCGTAATATCTTCATGCCTTATTAGTTGCATTTAGCAGAATCACAGCTGGGTGATAATATAGTTTACATGTTACTGCAATGTAAACACTCAAGCAATTGAGATTTGCTATATTCTGTATATAGCTTTATGTGAGTGTACTCTATGTATATGGATAAAGTTGAATTTAGTTATATATTTCCAACTTTATATAAAGAGCTGGGTGATAATCTAGTTGCATTTTAAGATACAATAAAAATTCAGGCATTTGAAATTTGCTATTTAGCAAATGTTATGAATCATCTTTGCTAAATATCATCTGGAGTTGTACATTGTCCTTAACTTTTGCACAGATATAATTTTAGGCACACATAAGGAAGGCGGTGCCGTCACGTTCTGGTCTCATGCCGTGAGTCTGCCGCTGTCCAGTAACGCCATCCTCAGCTGGAAGTTCTGCCACGTGGTGCACAAACTGCTTCGAGACGGCCATCCTAACGTCAGTCTCATCTACCACAGTATCATGAGATGAAAATGACTTTCATTTGACTTTATTTGTCTAAAACTACCCTACAAATATAAATTGATGTCTTTCTTGTAGACTTTACGAGACAGCAGAGGTCACACCGCAAACATTAGACAGATGGGAACATTATGGGTGAGTTCAAAATGATCTGGATGTTTTTCTGTTGAGCAAGTCATTTACATCATCTTTCATCTGAAACTTTCAGCTTAAATTTTGTATGTGTTTGCTGTGTTTTAGGGGAATCTACATGATAGATATGGACATATTGTTGCACTGTATGCCAAGCTGCTGTGTGTTAAAATCGATTTCCATTTAAAGGTAAGTTTAATGTTTCCTTCATTGACATATGAGTTAAGAAATATCTATCTATCTATCTATCTATCTATCTATCTTGTTTCCACCACAGCATCTGGAAATCCCACCAAACCTTGAAGCTCCTGAACAGGTTCTTGATAAAGCCATCGCCATTGATATTAACAAAGTGTAAGTACATCGCTAATGATTTCAGTGAGCTTGAATAATCTGTTGATGTAAATTAATTACTCATGATTATTGTATTTACAGGTTTGACATGACAGGTGAGGTTCTGGAGTACATGGAAGCAGCTCTAAAGCTGCAAGAAACAGGTAAACATAATGTTTTACCCCAAAAATGCTTTTTTAATGCTTTCTGATTCATTACTTACACATTAATTTGATCAAAAGTGACAGTAAAGACATTTATAAAGTTACAAAAGAGTTCCATTTCAAGTGCTGTTTTCTTTCTACACGTCAAAGAATTCTGAAAAAATGTATCACGGATTGCACAAAATATAAATAAATAATAAGTATAATGTGACACTGAAGACTGGAGTAATGATGCTGAAAATTCAGCTATGCATTACAGGAATAAATTACATTTTAAAATATATTCACATAGAAAACAGTTATTTGAAATTACTGCATTTTTGATCAAATAAATGCAGCCTTGGTGAGCAGAAGAGACGGCAGTGTGTGTATAAAAAATATTTTGTACTTTTTAAATGCAGTTTTCCGGCAGATGGAGTCCAGCTCCACCAGCTCTACCACTCCTGTGGGTCAGTGCCGTCTGGCACCGCTGGTTCTCATCATCCAGGACTGCAGTCCGCTCTACCATTTCCTGGTCAAGCTCTTGTTCAAGCTACACAGCCGTGAGTCTTGTTGTTTACATGCTGCTCTCTTCATTTATATGCATCATTTTCATTGAGTTTACCGGCGCTGTGCATCTGTGTCACAGGAATACCGCTGGACGCTCTGTTAGGACACAGGGAACGATTCCGCGAGCAGTTCAACAGGTAACGGTGGACTGCAGTATTATGTAAGAATGCACCGACATAGAAATTTTGTCCAATAGCAAAAGCAGAAAATAGTTTTTGTTATTGCCACTGACTAATATATATTTATTCATATATATTTATTGAAATAAACATTCTTCATGCCAATCTAGAAATTTACAAGTGAATTCAGGTATCAAAACATTATAATATACAGATGAAAAGATGGTCAAATGTTAGTACTTTAAATGTTTCTAGTAAAAAAAAAACCCCCTGATATGATCAGCTTCCAATATCAGCCTAATCATAACGACACTGATTTATAAAAAAAAAAAAATAACAATAATAATATCAGACATTACTGATGTAATGTACATTATAATTCAGAATAATTTGTGGTCGGTAAGATTTTTTTTGTTTGTTTTTGAAAGAAGTCTCCCCAAGGCTCCCCTAGTCTGCATTTATTTAATTAAAAATACAGTAAAAATATAAATATTGTGAAATATTATTACAATTTAAAAGCACTGTTTTCTGTTTGAGTGCACTTTATTGTGATTTATTTCTGTGATGCAAAACTGAATTTTCAGCATCTTCAGTGTCACATGATCCTTCAGAAATCATTCTAATATGCCGATTTGCTGCTCAAGAAACATTTCTTATTATTATCAATGTTGAAAAGAGTTGTGCTGCTTCATATTTTCATGAAAACTGTGATACATTTTTTTTAGGATTCTTTGATGAATAGGAAGTTCAAAAGAACAGCATTTATTTACAGTGCTTTTACATATACTAATTTGGCAGGTGCTTTTATTCAATTAAATTCACAAAATGTAAAAGTGAAGTTCATGAAATTACTGCTGCTTTGAGTAGTTTTTGGTCTGTCTTTGTCCTCCACAGTTTGACGCAGTTTTTTGAGAGAGCGAGAGGGATGGAGTTTTTCAAATCTATCATTCAGATTCCTGATCTTCCCGATGTAAGATCTTTACATTTTGAATTTCAAGTCGTGTTTACTGAAAACGTTTTTACAAAATGGTATGAAATAAACAATATTGACAGATGGCGTAAAATGCTGAACAGATGAATATATGCATATGAATGTTGTAGGAGCCTCCAAATTTCCTGCGTGCGGCTTCATTCGCTGATCACGTGAAGCCTGTGGTCGTTCAGAATGAGACATTCCCTGACTATGATGATACGGATACACAGCTGGATTTTGGTGAAGGAAACTATCAGATGGTAAAAACAACCTGGATTGGTCAAGCCTTGTAGATTGGCTCAGAGAAAGTCTTACTAAGTGCTTTTCCACATTTGTGACAATTTTAACATTTGATTATTTTGTTCAACAGTATTACGGATACAACCAGTTTGACCCTCCAACTGACATACCAGAGCAAAGGTAACAAACCACTTTATGAAAGAAAGCTCACAAATGAGATCTATTTAACTATTTATCAGTTTTTCTTTGGCAACAGTGAGACTAAATGGAGAGCAAATACAGACTTCTAGAGTTTCAGAAGATCTCAACAATATCTCAAACCGTGCTCAGATTTGTCAGAGATCTAAATATGAACACTCAATATTCTCATTTTCAGTTCTCATCAACTTCGGTAACAAACCACTTTATGAAAGAAAGCTCACAAATGAGATCTATTTAACTATTTATCAGTTTTTCTTTGGCAACAGTGAGACTAAATGGAGAGCAAATACAGACTTCTAGAGTTTCAGAAGATCTCAACAATATCTCAAACCATGCTCAGATTTGTCAGAGATCTAAATATGATCAATATTCTCATTTTCAGTTCTCATCAACTTCTTCCAAAATCACGTGAACTGAAATAGATAAATATTAGGGCTGTGCAATATGTCGAAATTATCGAAATATCGCAAATGTACATAACGCAATATGCATATCGCTACAGCTTGCAATATTTGGGGCCATGAACAAAAGACAAAGAGAAAATCACTCACTGCTCTTTGACAGTCAGTAGGCTGGTCCAGATGGATTTCTAGCTGGTGGGGCTGAGGTCAGTTTGGTTAGCAGGCTGGATAGAACTAGTAGACCACCTTGTCTTAGTGGTGACCCATGCTGCAAAAGGTTATTAGCAACAAAACAACCGTTTTAAAATGTTTTAAAAACCAGCGTAACCACCACTGGTATGAGGTGTTTTTTTTTCCCCTGATGGAATGAGTGTAAAATGTGAATGGCCTTTTAAATAATAAAAAAATAAATAAATAATTGACTGGCATCAAACAACTTTTACTGCAGTTGAAAATTAACAAAAGGCTATTATCTTTTAGTGACATAATGGGTTTTTTTTTCTGACGTGCTCTTTCACAGAGAAATGTACTATTTTTTTGTATGACAGGTTAGTGACACTGATTACTATGTAGATGAAAAACATCGAAATAATTGTGCCATTTGGAACGACATAAGTGTGAGTAACAGATGGATTTCATTTTCTCTGTTCATCACACAAAACTATTGGATGACGATTTAGACGACTTTAAATATAGCGCAAGATAGAACTTGGATTTTAAAATCACTGTGCAGGAGCTTATCAAACATTAATGTTTGTGTTCACAAACAAAAATAAAATAATATGGGCTCCACAACAACACGAGAATGAGTAAAAGATGGTAAAATTTACATTTTAGCGGGGGCAAGCTATTTCTTAAAAACCGGGAATGTGTCGCCGCACTGACTGATGGTAAATTTGCCTCAGAAACAGAATCAGAATTAGCTTTATTCGCCATGTGTGTGCAAACACACAAGGAATTTGTTGCGTTTTTTAGGTGCTCTTGGTACAAGCATACATACATATTAGGGATGTAACGATATTCAAACCAAACTGAAAAACACTTCTGACACAGAAGAGCGTACACTGCTTGCGTTCAGCGGATATTCTCCAAAATAGCGCTATACAGTGATGCAGAGAGACACAGAATTGTTAAATAGTTATTTTTGTTTTCTTTGCGTACAAAAAGTAGTCGCTTCATAACGTTACGGTTAGGGCTGTGCAATATATCGAAATTATCGTAATATCGCAAATGTACATATCGCAATATGCATATCGCTACAGCTTGCAATATTTGGGGCCATGAACAAAAGACAAAGAGAAAATCACTCACTGCTCTTACCTAAATAACATTTGTAGCTTAAATAAGAATCAGTAAATATTGAATTCAAAGAGTAAATACTATGCAGTGTTTTATTTTTCCTTGTTATTATTCAGTTCCTAAACTCTTGTTAAAATGATTACACTAATGTTAAAATGACATTTTTATGTAATGCTTGAGTAAAACACTACCGTTCACTTTCAGAAGTTGTTGTAGGGGTGCTTTCTTATTAGAATCAGAATCAGAATGAGCTTTATTCACCACTTAAGTGTGCTTAAATTCTTAAGGAATTTGTTGTGGTTTTACAGGAACTCTTGGTACATACATACATACAAATAACCATATATATATGACACAA
>NW_015536474.1:1192254-1192715 GCF_001515605.1 Sinocyclocheilus anshuiensis | reverse complement strand
GTTATCGCATATCGCATTTTTCTTCAATATTGCACAGCCCTAATAAATATTATAGTTTCTTGGAATGAATGAGAATTTATTCATATATCTTCAGTTTTTACTTTAATTGTAGTTAAATCGTTAGTAATTTTTTTTTTTTTTATTGCTATCATTTTTTTTAAATGTCTATATAGTTTCTATTAATTTGTATATATTATTTTATTTAGATTATTTAGTTTGAGTTATTTTAGTAATTAAACTTAAATTAAACAAAAATGAGCAATGATGTCTTGGCAGTTAGCTGAAATAACATAAGTAAGTAAACATTTATTTATATAGCACCTTTCAAAACAAAGTTACAAAGTGCTTTACAATAAAAAGATTAGTACAGTAACAAAATACAAAAAAATACCATCAAAATGAAGAAAAAGCCATATGATAAAAATGAGTCTTAAGAAGAGACTTAAAAGAGGATACAGTAG
>NW_015536474.1:1184886-1190562 GCF_001515605.1 Sinocyclocheilus anshuiensis | reverse complement strand
TATATATATATATGACACAAGATAGTTATAGAAGTTCACAGAACTGATTCTGAAACTGACTTCACTGAAAAAACTGTTTCATCTGAGCATGTGGCACTTTAAGCATTATCGTATCGCATATCGAATATCGCACTATTTAATGTGTTATCGCATATCGCATTTTTCTTCAATATTGCACAGCCCTAATAAATATTATAGTTTCTTGGAATGAATGAGAATTTATTCATATATCTTCAGTTTTTACTTTAATTGTAGTTAAATCGTTAGTAATTTTTTTTTTTTTTATTGCTATCATTTTTTTTAAATGTCTATATAGTTTCTATTAATTTGTATATATTATTTTATTTAGATTATTTGTTATTTTTTATTTTAGTAATTAAACTTAAATTAAACAAAAATGAGCAATGATGTCTTGGCAGTTAGCACATAAGTAAATCAAAATTAAGATAAAGCCATACAATAAAAATGAGTCTTAAGAATGAACTTAAAAGAGGATACAGTAGGAGCCTGCCTAATATCCCCAGGCAGGGAGTTCCATAGCTTAGGCGCACAAAAGCGCAGTCACCTTTGGTAACAAGTCGAGATTTTGGAACCTTTAATAGGGCCCTACTGGAGGATCTCAAGCAGCGATCAGGCTCATAAGGAATTAATAAATCAGAAATATAGGCAGGAGCCTGACACTTCAAGGCCTTACAAACAAGCAACAAAATCTTAAAATCAATTCTAAGACTCACAGGCAACCAGTGAAGAGCAGCAAGAATCGGTGTAATGTGCTGCAATCTTTGGAGATTTCTCTTGCTAATACAAAGGCTGAGCTAAGATCAAGAAGGATTAAAATGGAGTACAAGCCAGCATCGGCTGCAAGCAGTAGGTCATTAGCAACCTTAACCAGAGCAGTTTCAGTGCTATGTTGGGAAAATAAGTTTATTTTATTTTATTTTCTTTTCTTTCAAGTAACAATTTTTTTGCTTTAAAATTTTTACTTTACAATTTACAATTTTACTTTTTTTTAAATTTGCTTTAGTTTTAGTTAATGATAATAACCCTGATGTAGACATGACTTATTTGTGTAAAAGGGAGTTTTAAGAGAAAAAAAATCTAAAACAAAGCTAGAAGTCAATCAAATGTTTGGTTGCACTTTTCACTGAAATTACGTTTCTTATGATCGTTAAAACCTTTTAATCTGATGTTTAAAATAGTTTTGTACACAAAGATAAGTTGTTATTTCATAGTTTTGATGACCTTACTATTATTCTAAATTGTGGATAATAGTGACATAATTAAAGAACAAATTGGTGTCCAAATGTTTGAAACTTCTTTTCATTTTATCTATAATATTAACTCTCACACAGAGAGACCGAGGCTGATACTCTGAGGAAGGAACTTGAGGTGGTGAAACCAGAGCTGGAGCTCATAAAAGTGGAGGTTAGACTTTTGTCTTTATTTACATCTGTCTTGAGAAGCGTTTTCTTCTCCTGTGATTGATTCCCATCATCCGTGTGTCTGCAGGCCCAGCGTGCCGTGGTCCAGCTCAAATCTCAGGTCAATATACTGGAATCTGAGCTTGAGGACCAGCGGACGCACAAACAGATGGCGCTGGTGGAGAACGAACGTCTGCGCATGGAGGTGGAGAGCCTCAGAGCACAGACCGCAGTCGCTGCCAGCATACAGGCCACGGTCGAGGACGCGGGCAGTGAGTGACCTCTGACCCCAGACTCAGATACACAACATATATGCTACTGTTTGTTTGTTTGTTTGGAAGAAATTAATATTTTATTCAGCAAGGATGTAGTAGATTGATCAAAAGTGAAAGACAATAATGCCACAAAATATTTTTATTTTAAATAAATGCTGTGCTTTTCAAGAATCCTGAACAAAAATATATAATGGTTTCCAGCACAACTGTTTTCAACTCTGATAATCATAAGAAATGTTTCTTAAATAGCAGATCAGCATATTAGAATGATTTCTGAAGGATCATGTGACACTGAAGACTGGAGTAATGATGCTGAAAATTCAGCTTTGCATCACAGGAATAAATTACATTTTAAAATATATTTGAAAAGAAACCAGTTACTTTGAATCAAGATAATATTTCATAATATGACTGTATTTTTGATCAAATAAATGCAGCCTTGGTGAGCATAAGAGTCTTCATTTGAAAACATTTTTAAAAAATCTCCTTTTTCAAACTTTTGAATGGTAGTATGAATGAAAATCTCTTGTTCTCATGTTTTCTAGGCAGAGCTCAGACTGCTCAGATACATTTCACTCGACTCAAAGAGAAACACGCTGAGCTGGTTAGCAAACATGCTGATCTCATGCGGAAGGTAAAGACAATTTTGTGCTGCTTTCCTCACATATTATTAATAAACAGTGCCTGTAACTTTGTCACTCACAGCATCAATTACACGATATGTGATCCTCCAGTACAATTATACTTTGACACATTGTGATTGTCTTCCTCAAATTTCTGTTATGGCCTAATGTGAGGAATATTCCCAAAATATGTTGCCACAAGGAGTTCTGCAGAAAAAAGTATCTAAACTTAAGATGGTGAAATGTCTTTGCCATATGGTTATTGTCATTGTTAATGGTCATGATTTTCTGTGTCAGAATACAGAGATGGTGAAGCAGCTCAGCAGCACTCAGCAGGTGCAGGAGGAGCTGTTCACATACAAACAGCAGATGGCAGTAGAGGTGGAACAACAGAAACAGGACAACAGTTCTACGGTCACACTCCACTCATTTATGTTTACATACCTGTCAACCCTCCCGTTTTTCCTGGGATTCTCCCGTATTTTACCAGTATATCCCGCTATCATCCCATTTAAATATTTTCCCGTATTTCTCCCGTTTTTTTAATCTTTCTATAAAAAAACAAAAAATCACACTGGGCGTATTTTATATGTTTGCTACATTCGCTTCCGGTAAAACTCCCGTAATTTGTATGGGCCAAACCTCATTATATGAATAATCACGTCAACAAATTCCAAGGTTGTCCAGTTGCCAGATCTTGTATGAAACGCATCTTTCTCACACGATCGACGCATACAAATTTCAACCCATTTGTCCCCTCAACTTGGCAACCTACAGCCCAGTGATGCTATTGATATGGGCGCAGGTAGTACCGTGGAAAGGAAACAATGATCACTGGTAGAAATGGGAGGAGAAGACTCAGGTGGTGCTCCAGTAAAAAATGTATATGTACATGTATAATGAGATATAGCTTACACTTCAAAAGGCTATTTAATTGATTAAATATGAGCACTGCAAGTTTCAAAGTCAGGTGCTGCGCTGCTTTGTTTGCTGCTTTGTTTACTGCGGTTATGGGGAAAACGGCTATATTCCTGGCGAAAAGCGCCACCTGCTGGCAGATAATGAATTAGCATTTTTCAATAAGCCCTTCTGCTCTTTGTTTAGACCAAAGCCAAAAAGACCCTTATTTTTACGCAGAAAACATGCAGTTGTAAATGTGAACTGGTGGATCGACAAGAAGATAATGAATTATAAAACTCTAAAGAATATAGCCTACACTAAGATATATTTATGTTACTAAATGAATATAATTGTTTGATAATAATTGTTTAAATTAATATAAAAATAAAATAATATATTATAATATAAAATTGTTACTTTTGACAATTTTGACAAAAATCTTACTCACTCCAAACTTTTGAATGGTAGTGAATGTACTCATAATTACTCAAAAACAACAGAAATTGTACATTATCCATTGACAATCAGGTTAGATGATTGAATTGAAACTAGTGCAGATAATCTCAAAAATATCTGCTGATTTATTGGCCTGGCTGAAATATCCACCTGTCATTAACTGAACTGAACTGTAATTTTCAGCTGGAGGCACAGAGAGCAGAAATTGAACGTTTGAAGCAAGAGCTAGCGACCGAGAGGTCTGAAATGTTCCAAGTCCATAATACTTTGCAGAGCAAGGAGAAGGTAGGATCTCTATCAATGTGCATAAATGACTCCAGATTTCTAGATTAGCAACTGAATGCATTAAAACTGGTAAATACTGTAATGTGTCTCTGATCTGTGTGTGTGTTTAGGCCGGAGACGAGTTGAGCAGTGTGCTGGTGGGTCTTCAGGCAGAAAAAGAAACCCTACTTCGTACAGTGAAAGATCAGGAAGCTGAGATCGCTAGCCTGCGTCAGGCCGCCCAACTCCACCAGACCACCCTACAGCAGGAGAGAGACCGACATCAGAGAGAGATGACAGCGCTGCAGAACCAGCTGCAGGAAAAAGTCAGTGCAACGTCCTAATCCTTCCTAATGCCAATTAATATGAACTTACATGCAGGTTTTTGCTGTCATAATTTTAAACAAAACAGCATGAGGTCTGAATGAGTGTGTTTGCTGTTTATTTGTGGTCAGTTGTGTCGGGAACAGGAGCTGCAGCTGGAGATGGAGAAACTGAGACGTGAGCTGGAGGAGAAGCGAGCGGAGCTGCTGCGTGCTCAAAGTGCTCTGAACAGTAAAGAAACCGTGAGTACTTCCTCCTCAGTAGACCCTCTGTTACAAACATATGCAAGCTGTTTACATTTGTGCAACAATGACTTTTTATTTACACAAGCATGCAGACACTAATTGAACATGTTAGTGGGTGACCAATATGATTTTTACAAAATCAAATGCTGATACAATATTTAGAGAGCGAGCTGACTGATTGCTTATACAGTACTGAAATATAATATAATATAATATAATATACCTAGTGCTGTCAAACAATTAATCTCGATTAATCGCATCCAAAATAAAGTATATATTTAAGAAAAATATGTTGTTTATATATTATATTTATATATAATATAAAATATAAGAATATAAATATATATACATGTAAATATTTTCAAAATATATACTGTTATGTGTGTTTATTTATATATTCATAATAAATATACACAGTACACATACACATGGATGCGATTAATAGTTTGACAGCACTAAATATAACATAATACTTGTCAAAAGCATAATTTATTCCTGTAATGGAAGGCTGAGTTTTCAGCATCATTACTCCAATCTTCAGTGTCACATGATCATTTTTTTTGGTCAAATTTTGACACATAACACAGCCTGGCAATTATATACTAAGAACAAAGGATGTGGAACAAAGGATCTCTTTGTCAAGACCTGCTTATGTTTGTCAGTTCACCTACGGTGTCTGGATCAGCACTACACCTTCAAAACTGTACATTCTTTGTGTTTGTATGTGTGTTTTAGACAGGAGACCAGCTGAGCAGTGTGTTAGTGGGTCTGCAGGCGGAGAAGGAGGTTCTTCTACGTTCAGTGAAAGAACAGGAGGCTGAGATCACTAACCTGCGTCAGACCACCCAACTCCACCAGGCCACACTTCTGCAGGAGAGAGACAGGAGTCAGAGAGAGCTGGCAGTGCTGCAGAGCCAAATGCAGGCCAAGGTCAGAAAAGTTAGGGATTGTGGGCAAGATTTCTTCAAAAAATATTCATGCATACATAGTTTGAAAATTCTTCAATAGTATAAGTACACTTTTTAAAGGACTATGATTTGGGACGCTGATAGCTGACACAATACTGAAATATGATAATACCAAACAATAATAGCAAATATTAATATCATATTTTTGTTAATGTAATATTAGCAGTGTTGGGGAGTAACTAGTTACATGTAATGGAATT
>NW_015536474.1:1170972-1184366 GCF_001515605.1 Sinocyclocheilus anshuiensis | reverse complement strand
TTTAATTACAAAATAAATGTAACTGTAATCAGTTACAGTTACTGAGAAAAATGTGTAATTAAATTACAGTCACTTATGAAAATGTTAAAGATGAGAAAGGGGGTTACATCTGAATATTTTCACACACACACACAGATTTAATTGATTACAGAATTAATTGATTTCTTTCCCAAATTGCATTGACTGCTCTAAAATATGAGACACCGATGTTTCAGGAGTTTAGGACACAGAATAGGACACGTTTCTATGATAACTGTTTTATTTCTTATTTGGGTTTATGTATATGCTTTTTTAAGATTAACTGTTAGATGCCTGTGTTTCCTGTCAAATTTTGTGGTGGATGTGCTTTAAAAATAAATTATAATCTTAATTCAAATGATGAAGGATACAGAAAGTCTGACAGTAATGAGTGTTGAGTCCTACTGTAAGGTTAACCCTGACTGCTTTAAATGTTTGAAAATGATTAGCATTTGAAAACATTTGTTAGAAATTTAGAAATGTAATCAAAAAGTAATCAAATGTAATCAGTTACATTAATAATTGAAATAGTTACACTACTTATTACATTTTAAATAGGGTAACTTGTAATCTGTAACCTATTACATTTCCAAAGTGACCTTCCCAACACTGAATATTAGTTATATAAATATTCTGTCAATATTTAGAGAGTGGACTGACTGATAGCTAATACAATACTGAAATATGCTGTATGACTCAATTCAATAATAGCTAAAATTAACATAATATAATATTAGTCATGTCAGTTTTTAGAGAGTTAGTTTTTTTGTGTAATATAATATATAAATATAACTTATGTCAATATTTAGAGAGTGGGCTGACTGATAGCTGATATAATGTTGAAATACAGTATATGATATATTTTCAAAGTCATACTATGATTTGGGACGGTTTAATCTTGTATAGGATGAACAGAATGCACATTGGGATGTAGCCCAGGTTTAGCTACTGTAGTGTCTATTGAGGGTCTTAATTAGTTCTTCTGCTGTGTGTTTTTTCTGTACAGTTAAGTCAGGATTTAGGACTGTTGCAGCAGAAGCTGCAGGATGAGCAGTTCAGTATGTTGCAGTGCGCTGTGGTGGAGGCCGAGGGCATCGTGCTGGACGCTGTGGCCAAAGTGGACGATCCACTACACGTGCGCTGCATCAGCACCCCAGGTCTGTCCTTCCTCACCCTCCTCCTCCTCATACCTCTGAATATCCCCATCACTTCTTTTACTCTACATATACCTAATCTCTGCTTGCAGATTATTTGATCAATCGTGCTGAGTTGACGTTGGCGTCCATTGATAAGATGCAGCACAGTCATGCGGCTTACTTGAGGAATATGGATGGTAAGATGTCGGTCATTCTCATCAGTAAGCTACAGGTTCAGGTGTTAGTGTGATGCAATCTCTTCCTCCTCCTCTTCTAGACGCCAGTGGTTTGTTGAGGTCGGTGACCCAGTTCTCCCATCTCATCGCTGACACTATTGTGAATGGAGCAGGAACTGCACACTCAGCACCTACAGACCAAGCAGACCGTGAGAGTCCTAATTATTCTTTTATTATTAAAAATGCACACATGCACATGCACGTTTCATATGCATATAGCGCTGCTGACATTCAAAATCAAACTTTCTGTAGTATTACAAAACATACACAAAACATTTATAATTTCTTTAAAAATAAGTTGCATTAACACAGTGTTTAAAATGATTTAAGATTTTGTATTATAAAATCTGCACAGATGATTTGCTTCAGAAAATCCAGCTAATATGACACAGTTTTGGTTTTTAGATGGTCCAAACTGCTTATTTTTGTCCTTTAGATGGTCCAAGCTGGTTTAGCTGCTGGTCTAGATATAATTTTTAATTTCTTAAAAATAAGCTGCATTACCAGTCTTTAATGTGATTCAAGGTTTTTTTATTTCAAAATCTGTACTGATGATTTGCATTAGAAAAATCAAACTTTCTGTAGTATTACAAAACATACACAAAACATTTATAATTTCTTTAAAAATAAGTTGCATTAACACAGTGTTTAAAATGATTTAAGATTTTGTATTATAAAATCTGCACAGATGATTTGCTTCAGAAAATCCAGCTAATATGACACAGTTTTGGTTTTTAGATGGTCCAAACTGCTTATTTTTGTCCTTTAGATGGTCCAAGCTGGTTTAGCTGCTGGTCTAGATATAATTTTTAATTTCTTAAAAATAAGCTGCATTACCACAGTCTTTAATGTGATTCAAGGTTTTGTATTTCAAAATCTGTACTGATGATTTGCATTAGAAAATCCAGCTAATACCAGATGGTTTTGCATAGTTTGTAGATGGTCCAAGCTACTTATTTTTGGCCTTTAGATGGTCCAAACTGGTCAAGACAAGTATAATTTATCATTTCTTTAAAAAAGTTGCAAATGAACAGTATTTAACGTTATTCATGGTTTTGATTAATACATTAATACATTTACCAATGATTTGCATTAGAAAATCCAGATAATACCAGATGGGTTTGTGTAGTTTTTAGCTGATCCAAGCTGCAAAGTTATGGTTCCTAGATGGTCCAAACTGCTCTAGATATAATTTATAACTTTAACTTTAAAAAAAGTTGCAAATTACCACAGTCTTTAAAGTTATTCCAGTTTTCTATTACAAATATTTTGTATTACAAAATTTGTACTGATGATTTGCATTAGAAAATCCATCTAACACCAGATGGTTTTACATGGGTATAGCTTCTTCAAGCTGCTCGTTCCAAGCTGGTCTAGGTATAATTTATAATTTCTTAAAAAATAAGTTGCAAATTACCACAATATTTGAAGCTATTTTAAGTTTTGCATTAGAAAATATATACAGATGACTGCATTAGAAAATTAACACAGTCTTTAAAGTTATTCAAGTGTTGTATTTTGTACTGATGATTTGCATTAGAAAATCCAGCTAATACCAGATGGTTTTGCATGGCATTTAGTAGGTCCAAACTTCTCATCTTTAGTCCTTAGATAGCTAATCAGCTGTAGACCTGGTTGCAACCTGGTAGAGCACATCGATCAAGCTAGTTAGAGCTGTTTTACTATCTCAGTCCAGCAGCAAATCATCTACTATGCTCCTAAAACCATCTTGAACACCTTAAACTGGTAAAAGCTGTTTTTTTTCCCAGCAGTCTGATGATTTTTGGTCCATTTCTCCATAGGTTTGACAGATAACTGCCGGGATTGTGCCACTCACTGCCTCCAGTATCTGAAAGAGCTGAAGTTGAAGGCCACGCTCCCGAGAGCTGACCCTACTGCTGTCCGCTATGTGGTCCAGCGTTTCCTCAACCAAGGACAGGTGCGGTGGACCAGAGATAGCATCTTCAGACTTAATCTGTGTTTGCGTGACATAATAAGTGACCTCTCTCCTGGTCTCCTGCAGGACCTGCGGCCCAGGGGAGCAGACGTGCAGAAGGAAGAGCTGGCAGAAATGGTGGATAAGGAAATGGCTGCGACTTCCTCTGCCATTGAAGATGCTGTGCTGAGAATGGATGTAAGTTACACTGTGTTAAAGGGATACGCCACCCCAAAATAAAAATTTTGTCATTAATCACTTACCCCCATGTCGTTCCAAACCCGTAAAAGCTTTGTTCGTCTTCGGAACACAATTTAAGATATTTTGGATGAAAACCGGGAGGCTTGTGACTGTCCCATTGACTGCCAAGTAAATTACACTGTCAAGGTCCAGAAAAGTATGAAAAGCATCGTCAGAATAGTCCATCTGCCATCAGTGGTTCAACCGTAATGTTATGAAGTGACGAGAATACTTTTTGTACGCGAAAAAAAAAAAATTTTTATTCAACAATTCGTCTCCTCTGTGTCTCTCCGCATCACCGTAGCGCCATTTTGGAGAATATCCACTGAACGCAAGCAGCGTACTCTATATTCGTGTACAAAAAGTATTCTCGTCGCTTCATAACATTACGGTTGAACCACTGATGGCAGATGGACTATTCTGACGATGCTTTTCATACTTTTCTGGACCTTGACAGTGTAATTTACTTGGCAGTCAATGGGACAGTCACAAGCCTCCCGGTTTTCATCCAAAATATCTTAAATTGTGTTCCGAAGACGAACAAAGCTTTTATGGGTTTGGAACGACATGGGGGTAAGTGATTAATGACAAAATTTTCATTTTGGGGTGGAGTATCCTTTTAATGATGCTGGATTGAACTCAGGATTTGCTATGACTTCATGAGTTTTTTCTTATGTAATACAGGAAATATTGAGCCAGGCAAGAAGAGATTCATCTGGAGTGAAGCTGGAAGTTAATCAAAAGTTAGTTTGGGATATAGTTTTATGTTTATGTTTTGTAGTTTATGTGTTGTCTAATTAAATGTTTGTTTGTTCTATTACAGCATCATTGGCTCGTGTTCAGATCTAATGAAGGTACGTTTAGATTCACAGAGATGAATATGTTGTTAAATACATTACCATTTAAAATGCATGAAATTGATCAAAACTGACAGTAAAAACACGTATAATGTAGAGGTCTGCAACCCGACCGGGTTTTTTGTGCCGCGGGATTAAATTCCCAAATAAAATGCGGTATCGGTCGGTAACTCTGGTGTAATTTGAACGGGAGCAGGTGGTCTAACAATATCCCGTTCCCGACGTCCATTTAGAACAGCATATCTGCGCTTTATTCCTATTGACCACCGGTACAGCTTGCGCTCAGGACTGTTATGCACGCGCTGCATGCATGCTTTAAACGTCACACGTTTTATTTGCGTGGTCTGTGCGCAGAATGTGCATAACGATGCTCAGAGCTGTACCTGTGGTAAGTATACGGCCCTCAGACAGAACAGGCAGGTTGTCAATGAGTGACAGAGCAGAATAAGGATGGAGCAAAGTGTGGATGCGCTGTCCTTGAAGGACGTTCAACTCGGCTTTGTTTATATTTTGCTTAGCCTATAATTTTAAATAAAAGATGTTGTATTTATTTATTTTTCTCTGCAAAAATGTCAAACGAATTTAGTATTTTGACAAGACGAATAAAAATAGCTAATAGGTTATTTTTGTACAACCTACATTTTTATTTTTATTTTCCTCTCTGCGACACTTTTTCCCTATTGTGTTGTCAATGTTAAACGAATTGTATCCTGACAAGACGAATAAAAATAAGAAATACAATTTTTCTACAATTTTATTTTCTCTGACACTTTTTTCCTACTGTGTTGCATAAAATATTAAACGAATTTTGTGTCTCAAGATAATTCCTATAAATTCAAGTCAAAGTCAATAAATTCAAGACTCTTGACAAGACAAATAAAATAACATACAATTTTGTGCAGACTACACTTTTATTTGTCAGCCTATCTCTCTTTCTTTCAGTAGCGGAAATTTAAATGTGAGATTCTGGAAACGAGATCTAAATTTAGCGGGAACGGTCGGGTCGGGAAAAAAATTATTCTAAGCGCACAGCGGGTGAACAAAGAGTGAATATATAGCAGGAGCGGGTGGGTGCGCATTAGAACCTTGCGGGACTAAAAAAACAGTCCTGATTTATTTTAAAGATTTAAAATAAATGCTGTTCTTTTGAATTTTCTTTTAATCCTGAATCCTGAAAAAAAGTATCATGGGTTCCACAGCATGCTGAAAATTCAGCTTTATATCACTGCAATAAATAACATTTTAACATATATTCACATAGAAAACAGTTATTTTAAATGGTATTAATATTTCAAAATATCTCTGTTTGTACTGTATTTGTAATGAAATAAATGCAGCCTAAGTTACTTTTTTCTAAACATCAAAAATACTGACCTTAAACTTTTTAAATTGGTAATGTATATCAAGATTTTTCAAGTAATTTTGCATCACTTTTGTCCATAGGCTATACACATGCTGGTGATGGCTGCTACTGACCTGCAGAGAGACATTGTGGAAAGTGGCCGGGTATGATTTGGACAATTTTAGATAATTTTCATAACTCATGCATACTCACACACTCAATCACCTTATTGCCCTATTCCATCTTAGGGTGCTGGTTCTGTCAAAGACTTCTATGCTAAAAATTCACGTTGGACGGAGGGACTCATTTCAGCGTCAAAGGCTGTAGGATGGGGTGCAACGCAGATGCTGTGAGTGTGTAGAATATTTCAAGCTTTAACCTGGATTTATTAGCGTCAATCCCTGTAACTGTGATTTATTATCTCACAAAGTGAATCAGCTGATAAAGTTGTGACTGACAAAGGCAAATATGAAGAGCTGATTGTCTGCTCTCATGAGATCGCCGCCAGTACGGCACAACTTGTTGCTGCTTCAAAGGTAAAATTCATGAGACCAATATAAGTGTGTGTTTAATCCAATCAAATCTGATGATTCTGACACATCAATCCTTCATTTAACAGGTAAAGGCAGATCGAGGCAACAAGAAGCTCCAAACTTTACAGCAAGCATCCCGTTACGTGAATGACATGGCCGCTGTTGTGGTGTCGTCTACTAAATCAGGACAAATGCAGATTGAGAACAAGAGTGAGTGTCATGGACACATGCAAAAAGCATGAAACATACTCCATGCAAATAGTGAAGTTTGTTACCACCAACAATGCTGGAATGCACATTAAAGGAATAGTTCAACCAAAAATTAAAACTAGCTGAAAATGTACTCACACTCGGACCATCCAAGATTTAGATGAGTTTGTTTCTTCATGGAAACACATTTTGAGAAATGTAGCATTAGGTCACTTGCTCACCAGTTGATCCTTTGCAGTGAATGGGTGCCGTCAGAATGAGAGTCCAAACAGCTGATAAAAACATCACAATAATTCACAAATAATCCACATGATTCTAGTCCTTCAGTTAACGTCTTGTAAAATAAAAAGGTGTGTGTTTGTAAGAACAAAGTACATCAAGGCATTTTAACATGATTAAACCATTGTTTCTGTCTAAAATATGAGTCCTCTATCCATAATATTGCCTTCTCCAGTGAAAAAGTCATCGTCTGAGTCAGAAGAGAAATATACACATATAAAGCACCGTTTACAAGCAAAAACAGTTCTAAACAAATATGTTGGTGGATTTTGATGTGAGAGGACAATAGGGGATTAACTTCACAGAAGGAAGCATTATTATGGATTATGGACTTGTATTTTAGCCAGAAGTGACAGTTTTAAGTTAAAATGTCTTAATAATGGATTTGTTTGTTACAAACATGCAGCTTTTCGCTTCACAAGACATTAACTGATGGACTGGAGTGGTGTGGATTACTTGTGGATTATTGTGATGTTTTTATCAGCTGTTCGGACTCTAATTTTGACGGCACCCATTCACTGCAGAGGATCCGTTGGTGAGTGATGTGATGCTAAATTTCTGTGTGTCCTCTTGTTTCTTTTTTCCATAGACTCCATGGACTTTTCCGGCATGTCTGTTATAAAACTCAAAACAGAAGAAATGGATTCTCAGGTAAATTTGCCAAAATGACAAATAGTACAGTTTTAGGTATTAAAACACCCTTACATCATCCAATAAAATCCCAAAGGATTAATCAGACTTTTAATGCATACATGTAAACTCATATTTGTTTATAGGTGAAAGTATTAGAGTTGGAGAAGCAGCTGGTCAACGAGCGTATACGATTGGGAGAACTCAGGAGGAAGCACTATGAGATGGGAGGGATCCCGATGGACTCGCCTCCAGGGAATACAGTCAATAGTTTTGACAGTTCACTGCCTACTGTTTTTCCTGACCCGCCCAATATGGAACTGCCCAGTCTGGATGCGTTCACACTGGACCCACCCAGATTCGAACCACTTCGACTGGACCCGCCCAGACCGGAGCCCCTCGCACCCGAACCCGCCAAAACCAGCTCTAAACGAACCTCAATCTTTCATAAATCAGGCAGTCTCCTCAAGAATGCAGTAAGTATTCACAGACACTGTTCGCTTTGGACCAATTTAACTGTATTTCCAGTGAAAATATTGCCTTTATAATGAAATTTAGATGTTAAGTTGTTTTTCTTTGTTTATCTCACACAGTTTAGGTGAAAGGAGTCTGGGCCCTGGATGTATAAAGAAGAAACCATCATAATGTATATTATTTTCATAGTTTTATCATGAGTCTCTACTGTATATCATCCTTCATGCTTTGACAATACAGTATGGTGTGAATTAAATATTGGAAATTATGCTTTTAATTTATAATATAATTTAGTGAATTGCTACAGTGAAATATTTTATCATGCAATTTTTGTAATTTTAATAAGTACCAGGTTGAAGACTTTACCTTTTTTTTTTTTTTAAATCAGCACCATCAATTGATGGCTGGTAGTTAATTTGGGATCTTTTAACACCTTTTAAAGTAAATGAACTTGAAGTTGTAAATGCAAACTGAAGTAAATAAAAATGATTAATTATGTTGGGTAAGTTATGCATGTGTTGTTTTTTTTAACACCTGCATTTACAGATGCAACAACAAATTAAAAACGTTAGAAATCCATTCAAAAACTATCCATGAAATCTCCAATTGAATATGTTTATCAAAAACTGCACGCATACGTAATCATACACGATTATAAGAAGTGTTGGGAAGGTTACTTTGGAAATGTAATAGGTTACAGATTACAAGTTGCCCTATTTAAAATGTAATAAGTAGTGTAACTATTTCTATTATTAATGTAACTGATTACATTTGATTACTTTTCTAAATTTCTAATGAATGTTTTCAACTGTTAATCATTTTCAAACATTTAAAGCAGGCGGGGTTATAACACTCATTACTGACAGACTTCTCAAAATCCTTCATCGATTGAATTAAGATTAAAGTAATTTAATTTTAAAGTGCATCCACCACAAATCAGACTTTAGCAGACTTCAGAGATCATCCTGAGGTTAAATACAGATTTAAAATCATAACAATATGTAGTTTAATAGCTATGATACTGTTTTTTTTTTCTGATACTGTTCTTTGCACAGCTATGACAGGAAACACTGGCATCTAACTGCTTTTGAATGTAAAAAATATTGTGTAATATAACTTGTGTTTGTTTGCTGTTTTTTATTGCATTTGTTATACTTGTATTTTTTAAATAATTTTTGCCATGAAAATAGCCTAAGATGCAGACATGGCATTAAATAAATATATTACTACTAAATATACTACTACTAACAACGCTTTTGAAAAAACAGTTAATCTTAAATAAAACATAAACCCAAACAGGAAATAAAAAACCGTTATCGAATAAGCGTGTCCTAATCTGTGTCCTAAACTCCTGAAACATTGGTGTCTCATATTTTAAAGCAGTCATTGCAATTTGGGAAAGAAATCAATTCAATCTGTGTGTGTGTGTGTGTGTGTGTGTGTGTGTGCATGTTTATGTGGTTTACGAGGACACAAATTTGTATAATAACATGGGTATGACATAGGTATTACAACGAGAAGGTGATTTTGAGGATATTTTCAGTGTCCCCTTAATTCAAAAGGCTTATAATTAATTCAGAATGAGTTTTTTTGAAAATCTAAAAATGCAGAAAGTTTCCTGTGAGGGGTAGGTTTAGGGGTAGGGTTGGTGTAGGGCAATAGAAAATACGGTTTGTACAGTATAAAAACCATTACGCCTATGGAGAGTCCCCATAAACCATAAAAACAAACCTGTGTGTGTGTGTGTGAAAATATTCAGATCATGTAACCCACTTTGTAATCATTAACATTTTCATAAGTAACTGTAATTTAATTGCACATTTTTAACACAGTTAAATTTATTTTGTAATTAAATTACGTAATTTCGTTGTAACTAACTAGTTACTCCCCAACTCTGATCATAACTAAGTATTGCGTGTCAGTCACTGCTTGACATGTTCTGTCAACTACCCGTTCATACTTTGATCTAACAAAGGCAATGAAAATCCATTCACGGATTTACCTGTGTCCACCGTTTTATAGCCACAGCGAGTTAAACTAGCTAATAACTATGGTAAGCAGTGTTTGTGACCAGTATTGTAGGTCAGTGTGGCGCTTGACAGTGATTGCGCAGCGCCCTCGTCTGCCGCTGCTGTGCGCATGCGCGGTACGTAACGCGCCGCTCTGAGGAATAAATAAGGGCAGGGAAACCGAACCGCAATGGGACAACTCTTATTTCGGTCCAATTCTGCCTAAAAATACCCCGAAATGGCCTTTATCCGTGACGGGGTGTCGTTAGAAGGTTTGTAGAGGGCTTTGGGGATCTGTTTGGCTACTGAAAGGGACTGAGAAAGTTGAGAAGGAAACGAACTTCAGAGACGGTCATGGAGGATTTCGGTTCGGCGCTGGAGAAGAACGTGGCGGATCTGACCGTGATGGACGTCTACGATATCGCCGCGGTCGTGGGCCAGGAGTTCGAGCGCATTATCGATCAGTACGGATGCGAGGCTCTGTCCCGCCTCATGCCCAAAGTGGTCCGTGTGCTGGAGATCCTGGAGGTCCTGGTGAGCCGCAACAGCATCAGTCCAGAGACCGAGGAGCTGCGCCTGGAGCTGGACCGGCTGCGGCTGGAGCGGATGGACCGGCTGGAGAAGGAGAGGAAACATAAGAAGGTACATTCACAGACTACAATATCTATTTACCTCTAAATAACCAGCTCGTTCATTTAACTCTGTTTTATTGACACTAGAATTACACAGAATTAAACAGACCGGTGACTAGTCTAGTGTGCGCCACTTTTCTGTGACGTCACAACGTACTGTATATGTACAACTATGTTAGTATTTTACATATACAAGTATACATGTTAATTAATTAATATTTTGTTTTGTATTCGTGTTCAATTAAATTACTATCTATCTATATCTATCATTTAGATATTATTTTATATATAAAACTATAAATGTATTAAATAATAAATATATTAAAGTGCATAATTGCATATATATATATAATCTATGATATATTAATTTGAATTATTATTGAATGTTATTTTAATTATATATGTGATTAATTAGATTAAAAAATTATAGCTTGACTGCCCTAATATAAAGTGTATATACATTGATGTCCAAAAGTTTGGGCTGTTTTTTAAAGGCGTTTCTTATGCTCATCTTTTATTTAATCAAAAATACAGTAAAAACAGTAATATTGTGAAATATGATTACAATTTCAAATAACTGTTTTCTGTATTAATTTACTTTAAAATCTAATTTGTGATGCAAAGCTGAATTTTCATCAGCCATTACTACAATCTTCAGTGTCACATGATCCTTCAGAGATCATTCTTATATGCTGATTTATTATCAATGTTGGAAACACTTTTTGCTGCTTAATATTATTATTTTTTGAACCTGTGATACTTTTTTCATGATTTTATTAAAAATAGAAACCTTTTCTAACAATATAAGTCTTTACTGTCACTTCTTATCAGTTTAACAGATCCTTGCTGAATGTATACTGCTTTTTTCTACTACTTTTAGTACATATGAATGTATATACATTGTTTTTCTTTGCTTAAGTTGTTTGCCAGTGGTGTTTCAGAACAAAGCAGTGCATGCATGGGAATTTCTAAGTTCCTGTCTGGTACAGGAAATGATGTAATCTTAACCACAGTCCATCATCATCACGTAACATCATGTCCACTGGGACAGTGAGCAAATATGCAACAAATCCTAATCTTATGAGGCTGATGTAAATGTACTAAGGTAGTACTATAATACAGTGTGGGGTCAGATTCTACTGTGCTAATACTATGGTAACTTGATGTTTACTGAAGGATTGCAATATTCTTATACTATATGTTTATTTACATGCTACTTCAAGATGAAGAAGAATACCGTGGTTTTACCATAGGTATTGTAGCACATGAGAATCTCACACAAATGTAAGAATAGAGTAAAAACATGAGTATGTGAATATAAGCAGAGTTATGAATGCAGCTTTTGTCTGTGTCCTTCTGTGAAGATGTTATTATGCTCCTGCTTTGTGTGTTTTTTGCTGATTGTTTCAGACATTACGTAACTCCAGTGAAGGTCAGCGGTTAAATATACGCTCGTGTATATTTTATGAGCTGCTTCTGAGATGTGTGTGTGGTTGTGAACAGGAGCTGGAGCTTGTGGAGGATGTGTGGAGAGGAGAAGCCCAGGATCTGCTGTCCCAGATCGCACAGCTGCAGGAGGAAAACAAAACACTGCTTAACAACCTGTCCATCAAAGAATGTCCAATGACGGAAGAGGATATACAGAAACAGGAAGGTAGTCTTAAAGCTCAGGGTTTGGAAAAAGAGAGCTTTGTGTCAGCCTTACACTATCTGGAAAACAATATCCCACAATGCACCACGCTTCAATTCCATGACCTTCCATTTCTAATTAGATGGAATACAACCTTATTTGACAGCCGAAACAATATATTTACACAAAATTGGTTTACAAATTTCGGAGGGTTTAAAATTTCTGAGGTTATACAGGGTTTCGGCAGGTCTTAAAAAGTCTTAATTCACTCTTTCACAAATTAAGGCTTTAAAAAGTCTTAAAGGGTTAATTCACCCAAAAATGAAAATAGCCTGCGTTTTACTCATCCCCAAGGCATCCTAGGTGTATATGACTTTCTTCTTTCAGACGAATCCAATCGGAGTTATATTAAAAATGGTCTTTGATCTTTCAAGCTGTTTAATGGCACTCAGCGGGTGTTGCATGCATCAGTCCAAAAGAACTTAAATAAAAATTGCCCATCCATAAAAAAAAGTGTCTCACAAGGCTCCGGGGGGTGAAAAAAGGCCTTCTGTAGCGAATCGATGCGTTTTTGTAAGAAAAATATCCATATTCAAAACGTAATAATCATTTTAATGTAGCTTGCGCCAGCAGTTGTACACAGAAGCAGCTCCGGGCGGATGTCGTATGAGTTCAGCGTTGCGCATGCGCCGGTGAGTCTCATGAAAACCAACATTTGTTTACAGGAGCAAAGGAAGAAAAGTTTCCTTACTTTAGCAAAGGAAAACCAGTCTCCTCTTGGCTTATATTGAAATCCTCCGACATTCTTCTTTACAAATCCTCGTTTTGTACTTCTAATTAGTGACCGTTGTTTTGTTTCGATCTCTCCGCGTGCGTCAATTCTGAGCGGCACATGCGCAACGCTGAACTCATACGTCATTCCCCCGGAACTGCTTCTGTTTACAACAGTGAGCGCAAGCTAGATTCAAGTGATTATTACGTTATGAATATGGATATTTTTCTTACAAAAACGCATCGATTCGCTACAGGAGGCCTTTGTTCCCCCCCCACACACACTTTTTTTTATGGATGGGCGATTTTTATTTAAGTTCTTTTGGACTGAAGCAATGCAACACCCGCTGAGTGGCATTAAACAGCTTGAAAGATCAAAGACAATTTTTAAGTGAGTGACGTGACATGTGGCCAAGTATGGTGACCCATACTCGGAATTAGTGCTCTGCATTTATCCCATC
>NW_015536474.1:1166905-1170118 GCF_001515605.1 Sinocyclocheilus anshuiensis | reverse complement strand
TTAATATAACTCTGACTGGATTCGTCTGAAAGAAGAAAGTCATATACACCTAGGATGCCTCGGGGGTGAGTAAAACGCAGCCTAATTTTCATTTTTGGGTGAACTAACCCTTTAAATCATAAAGTCATGGCATTAAATGTTGCATGCATTGCCAAAAATGAATGTCTTCCTCAGTATTTTAATATCTAAACATTCCTACAACAAGATATATTTACTTGAGATGCTAAACAAAGACATGAAGTCTTGTTTTCTGAGAAACCAAACAAAATTAAGTGAGTTTATGCTTCAAATAAGAACAAACATTTGTCAGTGGAGTATGACTTGTTCCCTTTGAATTAAGTGAGCCCTTACTTTGATCATTTTGATCACTTTCACAGAAAACAAGTAATGAATCTTGAACATTTTTACGGGGAAACATTGAATTTAAGTGAAATCAAAAGTAAGAATTTTATTTACTTGGTCTTAAAAAGTCTTAACCCAGCAGAAATGCTGTGTTAATTGGACGTCACTCACATGAGACATACTGAGGTCATGTGAGAACAACGTAGCATACTACGAATTTCTAATGTTGTTTCACTTATTATTTTTTTATGTATTGCATTTGTTCCATTTGGAACATAGCAGCATGCCTGTTCTGGATACAAAAAGCAAACACGTGTGATCATGCGCATAGGAATTCTCACGCACTCTTTCAGCTGTTTAGGAACTGACACAAACGCCACACAAAGCGTCCCTTCTCCATGTGAGTGAAGACGAGCCAGGCCGCATTACTGCATGAGCAGCACAGAGACTCCACAGTGCCTCTGACACACTCACGCTCGCAGAACAGTCTCCCTCTCAGTCCTGCTGGACGAGTTTGATTCAGTGTCAAACACAGCGCAGCTGTTTACACAAACATTCCAGCGCCGCTCTCAACGCTGATGTAAAGATACAAAGAGCTGTTTAAATAGAATGCAGAAAATTCCTTGCATAATGAGCTTTTAAAAGAATATTCTTGGTTATTTAATGCACGTGGACAGCACCTGTGGCGTGCTGGTGATTTTCAAAAATATGACACACATTAAATATTGACAAAACTATTTTATGAATGTATATATGTTATATATGTAAATGTGATATTAATTATATATTATAAATTAATATATTAATTTTAAACAATTTGTAAATGTATATAATTTTTGTATTTTTAAATTAACTGTATTTGACTTATTAGCAGACTTATATTACACAAGATTACATATATGTAATTCCAAGTATGGGTCACCATACTTGGCCACATGTCACGTCACTTTCACTTTCAATATACACAGTACACATACATATATTATGTAAACAAAAACTTTTATTTTGAATGCAATGTGTATATATATATATATATAATATACACATATACATATACATATATACATACATACATACATACACACACACACACACACACACATATATATATATATATATATGTAGTGCTTTGTAAATGGCTTTGTGTGTTTTATAAGTGTGAGGGAGGAATTACAAATATTTTTTAAGGTAACACAGCTTAAGTTGTATTTAGCTCTAAATATTCCTTTAAGGCATGTGACATTACATTTCTAGGTCATGACAAATGTGAAGTGTGTCGGTGGTTGTGTGTCAGATTCTCCGCACGGACACGCATCTATTTTAGGAGCAGCAACATGGGCTCTCAGTCAGGAAGTTATTTGCTTATAGTGTCTGTCAGACTTCTTATGTCTGTCCTTATTTCCAGTGACCTGTCCCATGCAAAACAAAAGCCTCACCCTGAAACTTCCTGCATGCTAATGTGTCGATCAAAAATGTCCAATATGTTATTGATTATACATGCCTTATATTTTGTTATTTACTTGAATGTCGGTTCTCTATGTAATAAATGACGCTGCATGTGCTGATTTTTTTATTTGTGATGCCAGGCATGACCGAGAGGGAACGGCAGGTGATGAAGAAGCTGAAGGAAGTTGTAGATAAACAGCGAGACGAGATCCGTGCCAAAGGCCGCGAGCTGACACTCAAAAACGAGGACATTGAAGCGGTAAAGAGCCATGTTCTTGCTGAGCAAATCCTATTGTTAGCAGCAGTCAACGCACAGACATTATCTCAAGGAAGCAAGATGAAGAGATGTCGAAAGCCTTCATTAAAATCAACAACTTTTGCTGGAAAAAAAAATATTGCCAAATAACATCATAGCCTAAACATCTGATGAAATCACAGTGGATCAGAAGTGCATAATGTGCACATAATGTTCATCATATTGTGGAGGTTTAATGTGGCACAAATGGCGTTTCTTCCAGCTCCAGCAGCAGTTGAACCGGCTGATGAAGATCAACCATGACCTGAGGCATAAGATCACGGTGGTGGAGGCCCAGGGTAAAGCGCTGATCGAGCAGAAGGTGGAGCTGGAGGCGTCTGGTCAGGCACGGCAGCAGGAGATGGGTAACCTGCGACAGGAAGTGTCCCGTCTTAAGGAGCGGCTTAAAGAGCAGGGCAAGATCAGCGCTGAGACGGAGGAGCCTGTAGGACCACCTTCACCTGCACAGGTACATGAATGGAGATGGGTGCTGCATTGATTGTGTTGGTTTTTCACATGTTTAGAAACTCATGAAATCTCTGACAAATAGATTATGAACTGAAGTTTTCCATTGCATCTTTGCTTAATTCCAATGCATTGAGACACCTCAGTGTTCAACTGCAGCATTCAGTCATTTCTATTTCTATTTAAAGGAAGTAAGTGTGATCTAAAGTGTCAGGATCTTCACATGGTGTCCATAATGAGTCAGAATGAAACATCAATGAGTCACAGTCTCATAGAGGAAACAAGGATGAGAATAAAAATCAGTGGACAGTGTATATGGCTTGGTATGCAAGTTGTATATATGAATTGAGGCTTCCAGTTAATTGTGAACTTTTGGGACTAATTGAGGATATTTAACATTGTTAAATTCAATGCAGTGCACACATTTACTTCGTTTGATATTTAAATGGATTGTTTGTAAGTTAATGACAGTTAAAGACGTATGGCATGGTACATTTGTTCAAAATTATTTGCATTAGTCTTTGTATGATTTAATTGAATTATTAGCAAAGCTTACCACCTTAATATGAAATCACATGTGAGTGAAAAAGTGATGGAGCCTAGTGGCTTTGCAGTTTGAGTGCACTATATTTATTTACACTACCTTTCAAAAGTTTTTTTTTTTT
>NW_015536474.1:1163377-1166670 GCF_001515605.1 Sinocyclocheilus anshuiensis | reverse complement strand
ATCAGCATATCAGAATGATTTCTGAAGGATCATGTGACACTGAAGACTAAAGTAATGATGCTGAAAATTTAGCTTTGCATCACATGAATAAATTATATTTTATAATATAAAAGTTATTTTGATTTGCAATAATATTTCACAATATTACTGTATTCATTGTATTTTTCAATTAAATAAATTCAGCCATGGTGAGATGTCTTTCAAAAACAAAAAAAAACTTACCAGCCCCAAACTTTTGAACGGTAGTGTATCTATTTAGAGGAACATGTAATCAAATTCAACATTTTAGATGAATCACATTAACAGAAAAAAATAAATAAATCATGGTTAGTGATAGTTTTAATCTCTTTTCATTTAATCTCTATGTAGCATGAAAAAAATTTGCTTTTTTTTTTTTTGCAAGGAAATGTGAAAAGACCAAAAACTCCTTTGCTGAAAATTTTGCTGATTGTGTTTTTATTACTCTGATTTTGTGCCATTTTGTTCAGTCGATTATTTTGAATTATTCACTCAAGCAAACACTCCCGATAAAATGTTGGTTGCAATTTGCAATCCACATGTCTGTGACTACAGTCGTCTAAAGCAGCCCCTTCCTGGGGTCAGGATTTAGCTTCTGAGCTCCTCGCTGGGGGCCTGGAGATAGAGGAAGGTCCCCTCCATTTCATCCCCCACACCGGGGCCCTAGGAGCCCTGACAGATGACGGTGAGGAGGAGAAGGACGATGAAGAGGCTGCGTTTTCATGGGTAACCCTGCAGCGGCAGCTTCTAAGGATAGCATGGATTGTAAACTAACACCTGACCCGTATCTTTGTCTGTTTGCACGAGTCACGCTAGGGTGACAACAACCGCGCAGAGTGTGCGACTGGTTCTGTACCAACATACAGCAGACTGTAAGAGCAGTGCACTAATGACTTCAGTCCTTTACACAGGTACACACTCATTGTGAAGAGTGTCGACTGGTGAAAGTCTTTCATTGTTAAAGCAGCCTGCATGTGTGCAAGTGTTTGTACTGAATGCAAACCATGTGACTGAATCAAATGTTAACTCGATGATCGTAATCATATGATGATGGATCATAACAGAGAGGTTGCGGTCTATTGTAAAATAAAGCACTGATCATATACTGTTGTACATTAACAGCAGTGAAATCATAGGCCAGTTGCATAAACTTAGCCACCATGTTAAGACTGTGTCTAAAGAAGTAGTTTGACCAACAAGCAGTTATCAAGGGGTAATCAGTCTTACTTTTTCAATACAAATAAGACCAATCTACCTTTTCATAACTGAATTAAAAAAGTTATGACCAGTCTTTAAGAAAAAGAATTAGATGACTAACTTTTTAAGACTAGTCTAAACGGTTTATGCAGCCGGCCCCAGGTGATGTTTGTGTTGTTTTGTGGATGCTCTGATAATGAAACTGTTTGCGCGACTCTAGTTTAAACCTCCTCAGCAGCCAGTTGCTCAGTGTAAAAGCTACTGTAAATGACTGTGTGTTCCTGTCATCCACCAGGAGGCGCTGTGTGATGACGACATGTCCTCTATAGATCCAAAAGACCCGAACCGCCCACGATTTACCCTGCAAGAGCTGCGTGACGTCCTGCATGAGCGCAATGAGCTGAAAGCTAAAGTCTTCATGCTGCAAGAGGAAATCGCATATTACAAAAGGTCAACCATCTTAATACTTAACTTTAAGCCAATCAGTCATATCTCTTTAAAATGAAAAAAAAAATAATTTATGAAATATATTAGTTATATACCATTACTTTTAAATAACACTATATTTATGAAAGCTTGTTTTCGCACGGCTTAATAAAAATAGAAAAGGTAAATGCAAAAAATTTTTCTCGCAATTCTGACAAAAAAGTGAGAATTGTGAGATACGAATTCACAATTGCCAGAAAAAAGAATTGTGAGATATACATTCACAATCACAAGAAATATTCAGAATTTAGATAAAAAGTCGCAGTTACCATTTTTACTGTTTATTCCATGGTAGAAACAAAAAAACGGAATTTAAACTCAGAATTCCGAAAATTGAGTTGAGTTGTACACTTGCAATTGCGAGAAAAAAATTGTGAGTCACAATTGCCTTTTTTACTTTTTATTTTGTGGCAGAAACAAAAAACTGAATTATGAAATGTAAACTCAGAATTCCGAGAAAAAAAGTCCAAATTGTCATATGAAATCGCAAGTGTGAGAAAAATCAAAAATATGAATTGCTGATTTATTTTTTGATCACGTTTGCAGTGACGAACAGGAAGAGGAAACAGACACGCTGCTCCCAGATGCGTCTCCAACCCTCAGGCCAAGCTCGCGCTCCAACTTTCAGCCCGAGTCGGGGATAAAACGACTGTGCGTACTGCTACAAGAGCCAAACATGTACACACACACACACACTTATATTACAAACATTTAGGGCCAGATTTACTAAACAGTGCAAATTAGCATGAGAGCACAATCCCATAAAAGCGCCGATGGGAGTGGAAAGTTCTGTGGGTGATTTACTGACAATGCACAAAACAAAGAACTCAAATGCAGTCAGATCATTTCCACAATGACCAACGCAAGTTACCAAGAGCAGTGCAAACACACAGAGCCAATGATAGTAAGGTGTGTGTAATCTACTTCCAATACAGGTGCAAAACCAATAAGAAAGGCTTTTTTGGGCGGTAAATAAAGGCACAAACACCAGTAAATTGACTAGCGCAAACCTTAGTAAATCATGTTGCGTGATTCATTTAAATACTCTCCTCCCATAAATTTTGCGCCTGAAAGGAATACTCCTACAAATGCATATGCAATAAGATCAGCTGCAAAAATGACTGTTCATGCCTTTTCATCTCTTATTTTTCACTGCGTGTCTTTAGTAAACCCTAACAGCAGTGTTTAAAGCCAAAAGAGAGGGAATGCGTTGGCACAAGCTGTTAGTAAATCTGGCCCTTATTCTTTAAAATCAGCATAATTTGACCCCTTAGTGTTTTATAACAGCCTTTGCGTCAGGAGCACAAATATGTTGCCCGAAAATGTTTTAATTTATTTATGAATTTGGAATGTTTACAAAGGTATGCATTTATCCAAAGCAACATGCATTGCAGTCCAAGTATGCATTTTATCAGCGCATGCATTTCCCTGGGAATTTTGAGCTAAAGAAAGCAAGTTACATATTGACTAAACTGCAGCTTTATAGCTTTCGAGTTTTATGACATGTTATGACACATGTTGGCATCCATGTACCCATGTTTTACTATAATCTTAAGGCATGACCATCATTAATGCTGCCATATGCATCTGAA
>NW_015536474.1:1159091-1161783 GCF_001515605.1 Sinocyclocheilus anshuiensis | reverse complement strand
GTGTGATGACGACATGTCCTCTATAGATCCAAAAGACCCGAACCGCCCACGATTTACCCTGCAAGAGCTGCGTGACGTCCTGCATGAGCGCAATGAGCTGAAAGCTAAAGTCTTCATGCTGCAAGAGGAAATCGCATATTACAAAAGGTCAACCATCTTAATACTTAACTTTAAGCCAATCAGTCATATCTCTTTAAAATGAAAAAAAAAATAATTTATGAAATATATTAGTTATATACCATTACTTTTAAATAACACTATATTTATGAAAGCTTGTTTTCGCACGGCTTAACAGAAAAGGTAAATGCAAAAAAAATTTCTCGCAATTCTGACAAAAAAGTGAGAATTGTGAGATACGAATTCACAATTGCCAGAAAAAAGAATTGTGAGATATACATTCACAATCACAAGAAATATTCAGAATTTAGATAAAAAGTCGCAGTTACCATTTTTACTGTTTATTCCATGGTAGAAACAAAAAAACGGAATTTAAACTCAGAATTCCGAAAATTGAGTTGAGTTGTACACTTGCAATTGCGAGAAAAAAATTGTGAGTCACAATTGCCTTTTTTACTTTTTATTTTGTGGCAGAAACAAAAAACTGAATTATGAAATGTAAACTCAGAATTCCGAGAAAAAAAGTCCAAATTGTCATATGAAATCGCAAGTGTGAGAAAAATCAAAAATATGAATTGCTGATTTATTTTTTGATCACGTTTGCAGTGACGAACAGGAAGAGGAAACAGACACGCTGCTCCCAGATGCGTCTCCAACCCTCAGGCCAAGCTCGCGCTCCAACTTTCAGCCCGAGTCGGGGATAAAACGACTGTGCGTACTGCTACAAGAGCCAAACATGTACACACACACACACACTTATATTACAAACATTTAGGGCCAGATTTACTAAACAGTGCAAATTAGCATGAGAGCACAATCCCATAAAAGCGCCGATGGGAGTGGAAAGTTCTGTGGGTGATTTACTGACAATGCACAAAACAAAGAACTCAAATGCAGTCAGATCATTTCCACAATGACCAACGCAAGTTACCAAGAGCAGTGCAAACACACAGAGCCAATGATAGTAAGGTGTGTGTAATCTACTTCCAATACAGGTGCAAAACCAATAAGAAAGGCTTTTTTGGGCGGTAAATAAAGGCACAAACACCAGTAAATTGACTAGCGCAAACCTTAGTAAATCATGTTGCGTGATTCATTTAAATACTCTCCTCCCATAAATTTTGCGCCTGAAAGGAATACTCCTACAAATGCATATGCAATAAGATCAGCTGCAAAAATGACTGTTCATGCCTTTTCATCTCTTATTTTTCACTGCGTGTCTTTAGTAAACCCTAACAGCAGTGTTTAAAGCCAAAAGAGAGGGAATGCGTTGGCACAAGCTGTTAGTAAATCTGGCCCTTATTCTTTAAAATCAGCATAATTTGACCCCTTAGTGTTTTATAACAGCCTTTGCGTCAGGAGCACAAATATGTTGCCCGAAAATGTTTTAATTTATTTATGAATTTGGAATGTTTACAAAGGTATGCATTTATCCAAAGCAACATGCATTGCAGTCCAAGTATGCATTTTATCAGCGCATGCATTTCCCTGGGAATTTTGAGCTAAAGAAAGCAAGTTACATATTGACTAAACTGCAGCTTTATAGCTTTCGAGTTTTATGACATGTTATGACACACGTTGGCATCCATGTACCCATGTTTTACTAAAATCTTAAGGCATGACCATCATTAATGCTGCCATATGCATCTGAAATGCTAAAGACTAAGCAGTAGGATGTGACCAAATGAAGCAGAATGATACTACAGGTGGTTCTGGGTGTTTCTTCTCTTTGCTCAACTCTCCATATCTTTGCCTCTTTGTAACAGGATCTTCACAGCCATTATGCCGATGGTGGCGGCTGGGTTGATTCCAGATGACCCCACTTTACAGCCAATCAGACGACTTATTTCCCTTGTACGACCTTTTGACCTTTTGGTGGTTCACCTTTGTGTTCTTTGCTGTTTTAACACTTTATCCCCCCTGCATGTGATGGGGCTGCATGGCCCCCTCATCTCCCCCCCCCCACTCCCTCATTAGAGCCACTGACTGTAAAGAGCACATTCTGATTGGCTGATTGTGGGGCTATCTGTGCGACCAATCAGCAGGAGGATCGTTAGAATCAGCCAATCAGAATCAAAGTCCCGCTTACTCCTCTAACACTCGTGCTGCGCAGTAACAGCTATATAACATTGTTTCTGTATACTAGCGACTAAAGAGTGCTTTATAGAGGCGAAGGGAGATTAAACGCTTGATTATCACTGCTTGTATGAGCTGAAATGTGTCAAGCAAGAGCACAGATACACAGCAGACATTTGTGAGATGCTTTTTGTAACTTTAGATCTGGACAGACCATAGTGAGACTGTAGGGATGAGGTTATGGTACAGTAGTTTGAAATGTGTAGCTCATATTTCATGCCAAAATTTAAAGAAATTAAAAGAAGAAATAAAGGGAAATAAATAATATATATATATAATATTATATATAAATGCATATATATATATATATATAATGTATTTATATATAGATTTTATTTTAATTTAATTATAGTTTTTTTTTTTTACTTTTTTAGATTATTTTTTGTTGACATTTTTGACATTAATCATTATGACAATAAAAGCACAAAGTAATTGTAAA
>NW_015536474.1:1157866-1158462 GCF_001515605.1 Sinocyclocheilus anshuiensis | reverse complement strand
AAACGCTTTATTATCACTGCTTGTATGAGCTGAAATGTGTCAAGCAAGAGCACAGATACACAGCAGACATTTGTGAGATGCTTTTTGTAACTTTAGATCTGGACAGACCATAGTGAGACTGTAGGGATGAGGTTATGGTACAGTAGTTTGAAATGTGTAGCTCATATTTCATGCCAAAATTTAAAGAAATTAAAAGAAGAAATAAAGGGAAATAAATAATATATATATATAATATTATATATAAATGCATATATATATATATATATAATGTATTTATATATAGATTTTATTTTAATATATGTAATTTAATTATAGTTTTTTTTTTTACTTTTTTAGATTATTTTTTGTTGACATTTTTGACATTAATCATTATGACAATAAAAGCACAAAGTAATTTTATTTAATTTTTTTTATTTTACAACTCTCCAAACAGCAATTGTTTGTTTTGGAAATAATGCAAAAAAATAAAAATCTAAGTTCTTATTTTTGTCTTTTGATTTTGGTTTGAAATATATTTCTTTGTGCAATGTAGCGTAGCCATAAACTGTGCATTATTATCAATAGAAAATTACACTTGAAATGTTCCTGAGTACTAA
>NW_015536474.1:1152760-1157592 GCF_001515605.1 Sinocyclocheilus anshuiensis | reverse complement strand
TGTAAATGAGAAAAAAATTAGCATACACGTATGTATGTGTGTGTGTGTGTATGTATGTATGTATATATATATAACAATGTCTTGACATTTTTATGACACCGTAATTGAAGCAATACAAATTAATTGAAAAATTTGAAAAAAATGTGTGTATATATACATACATTTTATATATATATACTAATTCCTGAGTGCTAAAAAGTAACATAGTAAACAACCCATCAACTCCAAAATGTTTATGAAACAATCTAGTTTAATAAACATCATTTAGGGACACATTCATGCATGACAATGCAAACCAATTGTGCTGACGCCCTGTCTTCCATTCACAGGTTTAGCTTCTTTTCCCGTGACAAAAACCGAGGCTCTCAGAGGAGGATGCCGCAGATGGGTGACGGCTTCGGCTCGTGGGCGGGGAAAGAGGACGTGTACACAGAACAGGCCCAGGAGGCATTACAGCACATGTAACGAACACAACGCTCCACTAACCGCTAACCTGCACCATGTGACCGTATGCCACGTTTACGCTCCCTTTCATGGTCACTTTCACAGCACTACGTCTGCAAGCAGATGAGACAAGAGCTCACAAAGGGAACATGGGGGACGGGGCTGTTTAGAGTTACTGATAGATTGTGGCCCTCACCTTCGCCCAAAGATACTGTGAGGGAGTTTTATGTGCCTATTTTGTACGATAGATAGACATTTTATTGCTATTGCAAACGACAAGTTACTGTAAGTAAGTAGACGAATAGATTTCAGACAGTATTCTGATGACGTTTAAAGAGAAGATGCCTTCGGTAGATAAGATACATATCTATTTTTAATTCAAATTGAATTATGAGTGAAAAAATGTGAGATTTTAATTTTGAGTTGCTACGCCCAGGCCAGAGATTGTCTGAAAAGGATGGTGGCCTTATATGTTGAATGATGTTTAAAACTTTTTTTTGAAATTGCACAGTAGCCTGATTCTTTTGGCACACAGAATTTAAAGGAATATCAAGTATTCATTTCTACTGACATCCTTTATGTCATGCTGTGTTATCACAGAAAATAATTGTAACTTGTCCCTCAGTTTGTAACAACAAACATTGTATTTACAGTAATGTATTTGATATAGAGGTGTATGGGGCAAAACATTACGATCAGAGAAATGTGCCTCTCAAAAAGCCCTTTTATTAACTCTCATGTTTTTGCAGTGAATTGTGTTTTGTAGGAAGAGGATACTTTACCGTTCAATGTAATGTAAAAACAGTAATATTGTGAAATATTAGCACAATTTAAAATAGCTGTTTTCTATTTGAATATATTTTAAAATGTAATTTATTCCTGTGCTCAAAACTGAATTTTCAGCATCATTACTCCAGTCTTCAGTGTCACATGATTTTCAGAAATCATTCTAATATGCTGATTTGCTGCTCAAGAAACATTTCTTATCAATGTTGAAAACATTTAGCTTCAAAACAGTTGCTTCATATTTTTGTGCAAAAAGTGATACATTTTTATCAGTATTTTTGATTAATAGAAACTTCAAAAGAACAGCATTTATTTGAAATAGAAACATTATAAATGACTTGATTCATTTAATCCATTGCTGGATAAACGCATTAATTGCTGAACCCAAACTTTTGAACGGTATTGTATTTACATATCAAAACTGTGTGTATTTCAACATTTCTCCCATTGCAATGCCTCATATACTTCTATTGTGCATGCGTTATCACATGATTTTATTTATTTTTTTTTACAAACTGAGTGGCAAGTCAGATGCATTTTCATGGTAATTGACAGCATGTCACAGGTTCTGAATTTAAGTCTTTAAACCCTGGAATCATGAAACAAAGCTTTATGTGCATCATTAAATGTTTCTGCAGCGCATTAAAGCAGAACAATATTAATAATCCATAGCTTACTATTGGCAACTGAAGTATCTATCACATTGACAGATGTCATTCACCAGCGGTTTTGCATTGCTTGAATGGTGCTTTCACTGGCAATAATAGAAGGTTTGAGTGAAAGCATGGAAATGCGTGACTATGTTAACGTGTGTTGATAAAGGTAGCTTTGTAAGCTAGAAAAATACATGCCTGTGGGCCTTAAATCAATTGTTGAACAGCTAATACTCCACTCAACTGAGAATGTTATCCAGCAACAAGAACTGGATCAAATGCATCATGACGGATTATGCATAACTCATCTCATTGTGTATTAAACTATTTTATGCCATGCATTGTAAGAAACTGCTGCTCTTCATTTTAAACCTCTTGAGTCATTGAAATGTTATTTATAGGACAAATTATTTGTTCTTTATAACAAGCCTAATTAATGAAATTCAATTCTAAAGGGAACATTTTCTGGTTCAAAAATGAACATTTTGTCATTCTTTACTCAGCTTAATGTCATTCCATTTTGTATGAGTAAATAATGACAGCATTTTCATGTTTGAATAAACTTATTTCAAACTAAATTCACTTCAATGGGAAAATAAATTAGGTTAGGTTCAAAAGAAGTTTCTTCTGCTCTTCAAGGCTGCATTAATTTGATCAAAAATACAGTAAAGAGTGTTATATTGTGAAATATTACAATTTAAAATAACAGTTTATTTAATTGGAATGTATTTTAGAATGTCATTTATTCCTGTGATGCGCAGCTGAATTTTCAGCATCATTACTCCAGTCTTCAGTGTCACATGATTTTCAGAAATCATTCTAATATGCTGATTTGCTGCTCAAGAAACATTTCTGATTAGTATCAATGTTGAAAACTTCATATTTTTGTGGAAACCATTTTTTAGGTTTCTTTGGTGAATATAAAGTTTAAGAGAACAACATTAATGTCTACTCTGTACTGTCACTTTTGATCAATTTAATGCATCCTTGCTGAAAAAATGATCTTACCAACTTCAAGCTTTATTGTTTAGATAAACGTTTATTTCAAACTAAATTCACATCAGTGGGGGGAAAAAAAAAATTTGGAATAAGAAAAGAAAGCTTCATTCTCGATCTCTGTAAGAATCTCTGTGTCTTCTGTCTTCCTTTCTGTTGGAGTCTCTCTCTCGGCTTCGGTCCCGGTGGTGTTTCGAGTCTCTTTTCTCTTTGTAGTAACCTCTATCATTCCCTCGATCCCAGTCGCTTTTCCTCTCCCGCCATCGCCCGTGTTCCCTATCTTGTTCTTGGTCTCTTTGTCTTTCCTCCCTCCCACTCGATGCATCCCATCTATCCACTGATCTGTTCTGGGGCATCATGGATGTCAGATTGATGGGCTTTCGGAAAGGTCTATCCCTGCCTCCAAACCTCAGCTGACCCGATTCCTTTTTGCCCCCTTGGCCTCCTCCGAGTCGCCGTGGAATCCAGCCTTGGAGCGTCCGCTCTTGTTCGAAGTCCACGAAGAGTTCGTACTGGTCCACCAGCAGCTTGTTGGCATCTCTCCAGGCTCTCTTCACCGAACGCTCCTCCTTGTACTCGACGAAGGCATAACGCTTGGAGAAACCCGTCACGATGTCCCGGACCAGACGTACCCTGCGGATGTCTCCAAACTTGGAGAAGACTTCCTGGAGCTTGTCCTCAGACGTCTGTGGATTCAGGCGCGCCACGAACAGCGTCAGGTGAGGGTCACCGGTCACACCCTTGTTAGGCTGGTAACGGGCCATCATGGCCCTCCAGACGGCTTTGTCATGGGGCTCCAAATCTGTGCCATCGATGCTGCCCGCTTTGAGAGGCTCGTAAACCTTCGCCACAGGACTCCACTCGCTCATCATCTGAGGGTGGAGAGCTATGGTTACAATTGATAGATTACATCATTTATGCAATAATTCATGCAAAATCGAATTCCTAAAAAAAAATGTGTTAAAAATGATAATAATCTTTGTATTTAAAAGTTTCTAGATTACAATTTAAAATGATTCATGCAATTTATGCAACTTAAAAATTATAATGAATTTAAAGGTTTGTAGATTACAAATGATTTTGTAATTAAAAATAAATTTGTAATTTTGTTTACAATAATTTATGCAATAACTCATGCAAAATAGTTCCTAAACTATTTAAGTTACTAATAAGTTCCTGAAAAAAGTTAACATATATATATATATATAAATATATATATATAATAATGTATTCATTCATTAAAAAATGAAGTTACAATTTATATTGCATTTTTATTTAACATTTATTTAATATATATATATATATTAACGTTTTTCAGGAACTTTTTAATTTTTTGCATGCAAAACCCAGTTTGTCAGGAAATGGTTAACACAAAAAGACTATTATAAAATAAATATATATGTTGTATATGATTTTAATTTATGCATGTGAAATCCAGCCAGTTCCTATAGAAATATGTAAACAAAAATAGACTGAAAAAATAAATATATATGATGTATGTGATTTTTGTGCATGTAGAATCCAGTTCCTAAAGAAATAGTTAACTCAAAAAAGACTTCTATAAAATTAAACAATATGTTTATTATTTTGCATTTTATTAGACATTTTTTACATAAAAAAAAAAAATAGATTACATTTAGAATAATTTATGCAATAATTCATGCAAAATCCAGTTGTTTAAAAAAGAAATTGACTAAAAAAAATATTTTATTATTTATTCATCCTCACAACCTTTGTCTGGAACACAAGTTTTTTTCCCCAATCCTCACATTTGTGTAATATAGCGCACGAGTTGTATGCACTTTATGTCATATTGATGGAAAGAAATACCAGCATATCGGTTTGGGACGACACGAGGGCGAGTAAATAATGACACAATGTTGATTCCTGTGTGAATTCTTACTTAAATCATAAGGTAACACTTTACTTGAAGGGGTGTGCATAAGACTGACA
>NW_015536474.1:1141204-1152387 GCF_001515605.1 Sinocyclocheilus anshuiensis | reverse complement strand
ACATGTGTCATGTCATGATTATGAAGGTGTCATGTCAGTCTTATGTACACCCCTTCAAGTAAAGTGTTACCAATCATAACTTAGGGTCCAAAGACAGAACTAGGTAAATCGTTTGTATTTGAATTTGAAAATGTCTTAGTATTTGGTTTTAATGTTAACAGCACTGGAGCTGACACGAACAAAGCACGATGATCATGTTCTACATCAGGAGTAAGTTACTCAAGTTCAGAGGCCAAACTACATCAAATGCGAAGGGCCACAAATTACAATTGGCATCATCAGACTTTATTTAAGACAATAAAACTACTGCGATTGTATACATTTAATAAAAATAATAAATCTGCCTAATATTTTGAGCGCAAATTGTAATAAAATATATTAATCTTCAGCATGCCACAAAATTAATGCAGACGGGCCGCCTGTTGAGTAACGTTAACGTTACCTCTCTACTTTATAAATGCTGTCTTAGCGATTCACTAGGTTTTAGGATGCTGCTTTTATATTCGTTACCAAACTAACGTTAGCTGATATTATCCAGTCATTTAAAATCGGATATAAGCCATCACGAAGAAATCACGTGCTGTACAATTTTAGTTTACAACTCTTAGTCATATGCTTTCAAATTCATCAACACTACACATTCTGCTTTTTTAAAAAATCTTGAATAATCTGACATAACATTTCCATAGTACAGTAATGTAAAAGCATAAAAACAAACCTTGTGTGCGCGTCTTCTAAAACTGTCCGTGTGGAAACTCTGGCTGTGCCGCTCGACGGATCCTGTGTGTGTGTTTTTAAATAAAGCAATAAGCCCCAAGAAGCCGTGGTTTACAGTGAATGTATAAAACGGATAGTTCCGGTCCTTGATTCCGATTGGTTGAGCCGTATTCGAAGCTGTTGTAAATTACTCTACAAACATACACCTTTTGTTTACATCTGTGTGTTGCTCGGCAACCACTTTGTTGCAACCACAACCGTTTCTGAGGAACTACATTGTTTGGCGGAAGAATAATGTTTTTATTAATATATTTTATTTGCTTTGTTTTATTTTGTGAAACCTTGCTACATATATGGAATAACCGTGTTATAAAAGCAATAAGCCCCGTGAAGCCGTGGTTTACACTGAATTTATAACAGCCCCTTAGCTGTTATAAATTCACTGTAAACCACGGCTTCACGGGGCTCATTGCTTTATTATAACAGCTAAGGGGCTGTTATAAATTCACTGTAAACCACGGCTTCACGGGGCTCATTGCTTTATTATAACAGCTAAGGGGCTGTTATAAATTCACTGTAAACCACGGCTTCACGGGGCTCATTGCTTTATTATAACAGCTAAGGGGCTGTTATAAATTCACTGTAAACCACGGCTTCACGGGGCTCATTGCTTTATTATAACAGCTAAGGGGCTGTTATAAATTCACTGTAAACCACGGCTTCACGGGGCTTATTGCTTTATTATAACAGCTAAGGGGCATTGTTATGCACGACGCGAAGCGGAGTTTCACAAAATAAAACAGAGCAAATAAAGTGTAATGATGTTAATAAACTTAGAAACGCTTATGGTTGCAACCATAGATATATATATATATATATATATATATATATATACACAAATATATACAGAAAATCAGGGGTTAATAAAATGTTAGACATAAAATGGAGATTTATTCTTAAAACATTCTGCTCTATTTGTAGGCCGCTAATTAAATAAGCTAATTTGTGACATTGAAATCATGCTGAGAACATGATCATCAGGTTTCAATGAAGTCAGCTTGAGTGCTGCGGTCATGTAAAGAATATATAGGATTTGGTCCAGACTTCTGGACACCACTGTATATACAAAAACAAAGGCAAAGCACTGCATAAAATCATTTATTTAAACAATGCATCTACCATCTCATACAGATTGATTGGAACACAATCAGTCAGCTTTTGGTCAACACTCAGCTTTGTGTAACAGGTACAGCTTTGTTCAAGTTAATCATGACACACTCAGCATTGTACAACGGTAACATTTCAAATGATGTCAAAGTTTGGTTTCACATTCCAGTTTTCAGAACCTTTTAAAATGCAGCCCCTTTTAGCATCACCGGTTTTCTGCATCAAACAAACGTTTGGGCATTATAAATAATTATTGCTAAGCCTCTAACTACCTTACATAAGATTACATTAAGAAAACTCTTATAAAAATGCAGAAAGTTGGACTATAACTGCAGGGTTTGGAAGCACTGATCTACCAATATATAAAATATACAAAAAGAAATGTGCCAAAACTAGCATGTCATAGAGCAGGATAAATATCTTAAAAGTAGGACATGTCAAATATGTACCACAATCTAACGTGTTTGACATGTCAAGTCACTGTGTGACATACCCATACACTAACTAGCCCAAAACATTGTTTACTAAGGCAATAATTACATTAAAAACGGTCTAATTAAGAAACAAGGTGTTTTCCCCTCCTCTCAGTACATTAATGCTTCAGCCACGGGTGAGCTTCTATCGAAGCTTTACTGCGGTCGCCATAGTCGTAAAGAAGTTCTTCTCCTTCCTGGATGTCTCTGGAGGCCACGAGGATAAGGTGAGGTATTCCATTAATATCGTGGAGTTTGGTTTGACAATTGCCGGTTTTACTGTGGTTAATGAGCCTTCCCAATCGATCCGACTCCTTCGTAGCGTCCACACTGTCGGGAAAGAAATGTGCTAGATTTCAGACAGCGTTTAAAATGCTGCGGTTTCACTGCTCAAAGGAACAGTTCAGCCAAAAATGAAAAATTGCTGACAATTTATTCATCCTCACGCCATCCTAGATGCAGCTGAGTAGATGAGAAATTTAGCATTACATCACTCAGCAATGGATGAAGTGAATGGGTGCCGTCAGGATAAGAGTCCAACCAATAGTTTGACATTTAAAATGTCTTGATGGTTGTTTCTTACAAACACACTGCATTTCTGTTCACAAGATGTTAATTGATGGACTGGAGTGGTGTGGATTATTGTGATGTTTTTATCTGCTGTTTGGACTCTTATTCTGACGGCACCCATTCACTGCAGAGGACTCATTGGTGAGCAAGTGATGTAATGCTAAATTTCTCCAAATCTGTTCCCATAAAGAAACAAACTCATTTACATCTTGAATGGCCTGAGTGTGAGAAGCAAAAGAGTTTTAACTTTTAATCTTTAGGACAGCTTCCTTTGACTAAATTCAATAAAAACTAGATTAAAAAAAAGGAAAGTGCACTGTAAAAGATGTTTGTCATTTTAATGATAAAAGACTGTAAAATGCTACAGTAAAACATGAACTGGTTAACAGTAAGTTTCCTTACTATATACAATAAAATAAAATAAAAATCTAATGGGACATTTCATGTAGTTTTACAGTAAAATACGGTTACCGTTTTGGAAGTGAAAAAGAACAAGCTATCTTATTGACAGTGAAAACCATAAATTGACATTCCCAGAATTTCCTGCAAGACACTTTACATTTGTTGGTTTTTCCTATCAGTTATGTACATTAGGGTTTCATTACATTGTATGTTGTTTAATTACTGTTTATTGCATTATTTTAGTGTCATGTGTTACCATGATGGTGTTTTGTATTTGTATGAATATATCAGCTTGTGGAAAAGCTATTTGTGATGAGAAAGTAACAATGAATCAAAGTTAATTTTTTATGGTGATTGTGGGTGTGGTACCTACCAATATGTTTTGCTGAGATACTGGAAGTAATACATGTAGCAGCCAGTGGTTGGATCTTGTGTGTATAAAGCCTCCCTTTTTTTGGCATCCGTTATCTGCAGCAGATCTCCATGATACTCCACTACATACTGGCCTTTCTGGAACTTCTGTGTGGCGAAAACTCCCCTGCCCTTTCCTTCAATGCATCTGACCTGTCAAGAACAACATGAAGGTACACTTGCGTCCATCCAGCAGAGTTCATCATGAAACTGAATTCATCATGTCCAAAATTACCATCATTCCATTCTCAATCCCGTTTGTGATCAGCATGTCTATGTGCCTCTTCTCTTCACACTGGTGACAGAAAACAGGCATATGCATTAACATTATAACTTTGGCTGATGTAACGCCTATGAAAACACAAAATCTGAGCACTACCTTCAGTTCACTTTTGCTTTTTCTGGAGCTTCTTCTGATGGGGTAATAATCTGTAACCTTTCGGCTTTGAGTGCTCTTGGTATCAGTACTGCAAGGCAAAAATTGATTAGTGATACAAGAATGTCAAGAAAGAAGAAGAAAACGTTCATAATACAGTAAATGTATATACTGTAGACATTAATAATAATGTTAATAATGTGCAATGATAAATCATTCACAAAATATAGAAACAAGTGTGTGCGTGTAAAAAAACGTTATATATTTTAGTATCATTGATATGCCATTATTAATGATACTAAAATAATTTTGAATATATTTTGAATTCGATTTTTATACTTTGTTTGCATTTTCATTTGTTGAAATTAAGAATTTTGTTGCGTGTTTGTCATTTTTATTAGTTTTTGTAATTTATTAGCATTTCTTTTTTTATTTTATTTTTTGTGGTTTTAGTACTTAAACAAAACAAAAATAAGAAATACCTAAAATAAAAGTTTTTTAATATTACATTTTATTTCAGTTAATTGTTGTTATGTTTTAGTTAATGATGATGATAGATATATATAGTTTTGTCAAATAAAATTGATGAAGTAATCTAACAATAATTAAAATGATTGCTATATCAAAAAGCTAGACGAGAAAGTTGCTCATCTAGTAGCTGAACAAAATTGAAAAAATAATAATAATACCTTCAATTTTTAGGCACAAATGTTAATAACCTTTCTGTGATTGAGATTCAAATACATCACTGACTTACATTCTCTTTGTAGATTTCTTTACTTTAACTGTTCGACAGGCTCGTTTCCTCTGACTGGGGGAAGTGATGTCACTGCTGGCGTGGATGTATGATGCAGTGCAGTGCAGCTGATGCGTCTGCTCCTCGGCTCTGTGCACCAGCTCTTCATTCACAGCCGTTTTTGGGAGGATAAACTCACCATTTACAGTACTACCTCTCCTGGCTGCAATACACACAAATGAATGACTTGCAACAAATTCAGTGAACGTGACCAATGTCAAGAGACAGATCGTGCACTTATTTCCTTCTTCCTTACAATCTCCATTCTTCTGTGGCTCATTTTGCGTGCAGAATAATTGTGAAGTTTTGCCGTCCTGGATGAGTTTGACGGAGATGGCTTCATGATGCTGTGATTTGGAGCTGCTGCGCTGTAAGAGACGGTGAAATGGCGAGCGTCCGTTGCATATGACGTCCTGCAAAACAGTGAGATTTAGAAAGGAGGCGCCAACTGGCTTGAGTTTTCTGTGTACATCAAATTTTGGTTTATGAGGCATTAAATAATATACAGTGGAGTAAAACGTGGTCATGTATTTGGTATCCAATGCAAATAACAGACATGACAAAGCACATTTTGTAGTCAAAATGTACACACTCTGTTAAAAAGATAAAAAAATGAACGAAGAAAGAACATGGTGTATGTTATTATAAAAAAATATAAAAAAAACTACATTTAGTGTAGCCTAAATATTTTATAAAAAAATTCCTTTGAATTATAATTAGAATCAATTGTAATTTCCACATATAAAACATTGTAGTGTTAAATTAATATAAATTATATAGTTTTACACTTTTTGTAAAAACTGAATTATTTCAAGAGTTTTTGTTGTCATTTATATTAGTAAATTTTTTAATAATTCTGTTGTGCATTTTTAAATATGTAGTTGTAATATTTTTTATTTTAGATTGAGATATTTTAGTACTTAAATTCAAAGTAAACAAATATGAGAAATGTAACACGTAAATGTTTTATATATATATATATAAACTGCATAATTTAGTGTAAATATAAAAAGTGTAAATATGTTAAAAACGCTCTGAATTATAATCTAAACCTTAAAGTTTACCTAACATATAAATACATATCTAAAAGTGTTTTTATTCGGTCTCAGTCTGTCTTTATATATTTTTATATTTTATTCTTTAATTTATTATTTCTATTATGAATATTTATTATGCATCTTGTTGTATTTGTATGTGTGCACTAGAAAATTAATTTAAGGAAAATTCCTTGTGTGGCAATAAAGACCTTTCTGATTCTGATTCTAATTATTAATTATAAATAATATAGAATATAATAGAATATAAATAATTGTGAGAAGCAGTAGTAAAAAAAGTAATAATATTTATCAGGAGGCGACTAACCAAACAGTAATTTTCAAAATAACTAATATCCGCATAACATGTAATTATAGTTTTGTTACTTTCACATGTTATTGATAGTTGCTGATCAGCCTGTAAACAGCTGCGCTCGCGCGGGTTATAATGTTGTGCTCTGCTGTTATCTGTATAATGTTATCTGCTTTAAACGTCACAATCAAGTGTACTACTAACACACACATATTCACACATCACACCCACATCCATTCACACAAGTGATCAACCAGCAACAGAATGAGCCAGTGGAGCTCGTGTGTTTCTGATGGAGAGTTGAGGTTAAGAGCAGTTTATAACCTACCCCGTTCATTTCAGTGCACTTTCTCTGCGAGCCTTGTTGTTTTGAGGCGATGGTCCGGTCCGGTCCAGTGTTTTCTCCTCTGCACTTCTGTCCTTCTAAACGAAGCGGAACGAGGACATTCACAAACAGCTCCGTGTTCACGACGGGGGAAAAACTAGAAACTTCAGAGCGGTTTTAATTAATGCTCCTCCATCCGAGCTAGTTTCTACAGTTTCACGCCGCCATGTTTGCACTTTTGTCTCATTCACGGGAGGAAATCATGTGAGCATTTAAATAACCAATACTGTTTGGAAGTTGTTGACCCGCACGCGCCTCGGGTAAAGATGGCGCCCGGCGGTTAGAAAACAAGCAGCGCGAGCAGCGGCGACATCCTTCACTCCGCCGCGACGTTTGGGATCCATAGAAACCGTGTGGAGTACGTGTTTGACTTACTGGACATTAGCTGTCAGACAGCGGGTTTGCTCTGTTTTTTTGTCACTCTCACAATTCCCGTCGGTTTAGGGCCGCTAAGCAAAGGTATGTTGAGTTTTATTGCGTTTTTTTGTTGCGTGAAAGCTGAGGAAGTCTTGCGCTAAGCAGCTAACCTGAGGCGAGCCGTTAGCGCACTTTTGACAAAGTCACTGACAGGAATTATTCGCTCATATGTCATTTTTTGCCACTTATTCTGCTTGTCAGGGTCCTTGGGATTATTTAAACCCGGGTATAGCCTATTTAAAGAGCGTTTTGACTCCTCTTTTGATGTTTAAGGTTGATGAAACGAATCGTGAGGACAATTACGTTAGCTAGCAGCCACCGTAACCAAGACTGAGGAGCCGTTTCACCACATGCAGCATCTTTTTTTTAAATAGTGAGACTATATTTTGATGTTAAAAGCGTATTTATATTATACACTAATGCTATAATGTGTCTTAACCCAGGATCTGTTCCTCGGGGAAAGATTTAACATCTTCGCTGAATATTGAGGACTCGAGAGCAGGACGTTTAGTTCACCGGCTGTCTTATGTTGTGTATTCACAACCGCCAGGTTATCAACGTTTTGATCATTTCGGAGATCATTATAGTTTTCTTTTGCTTTTAGTCTGGTTTCTAAACGTGCAAGCTGATTGACATCAACGTCCAGCAGCAACGTCAGACCAGGAAGTCTCTTGTTGGATCAGTTTTGGCAAACACGTGTGGAGGTGGATGTTGTGGTGAGTCATTAGCAGCGTTAGTTTAGCACGTTGTTGCTCTTATGAGTACATTTCTTGACAAATTAGTGTTGTTTAGGGTTTGCAGTGTTCAGTCGCAAAGTTCTAACATTAATAGCATCCAACAGCATGTGATGGGAAAGATGTGATCTTTAATTGGGGGGTTATGTCATTGTCTTTATTAAAGATGTGTGTAGTTTAAGAGGACGTTAAATTACGTCTTATGTTAGATAGTAAAAATGGATGTTTAGCAAAAGTAGAGTCTCTTTATGATGATTAATATTATGGGTTTCTCTGCCCTTTAGACGATGGATCCTGGACAAGATTTGCTTCTGGCTGCTCTTAGTGAAAGTGGAATCTGCCCCAATGATCTGTTTGATGTTGATCCTCAGGACACACTTCCACTCCCTGCTTCACAACAGGTCATTTAAAACATACATTCAACATGGTTTACTCATTTTCACGCAGTTTAGTTTTTTCCCCCTTAATTCAAACCTAAGGCACAGATTATTAACACAGATTTTACAAATCCAGTTGTTTAAAATATCTAATAGTTTGGATGTGTATCTGGTACAGTACATGTTAATTTTTCGTAAGAAAAAAAATCACTTAACTAAAGCTTTAAACTATACAGGCCTTTTTTTGAAGGCCTCTAACACTAGCTTGCTCGTTTTTTCTATTGTATCTGTTTTCTTTTTATTTATTATATAATAAAAAATAAAACATGCTACGTGTACTGCGTTAAGCTAACTGAGACTTGTTATAGCACTTGCATATCATTGCTCTTTTGTTGATTTTGATTGCTTCCATTGTCCTCATTTGTAAGTCATTTGGATAAAAGTGTCTGCTAAATGACTAAATGTAAATGTACAGGGAACCTGTCAGTTGGTACGTTAATGTTAAAGGCTAAAATTACATTACATTTTATTGTGGTTTAGTTTCAAATATACAATTAACATTGTATACAGAAATTTGAGTTGCACATAAGACAATTTTTATGTAAACTTCTTAATTATATTAAAATAGTTTTACTTAAATTTGTTGTTGAAATAAAATAATTTGAACTTGTTTTACTAGTGGATTTAATCAAACCTACATTAAGTATTGAAGAACATATAATTATTGTCATATACTACATATATTTAGCAAAATACTCCACTCTTGAGTTGTTTTTCTAGCTAAGTAATGGATATTGAATGGCTTTCCTGAGGTGAATGTTGCTTTGTGTCATTTTTCTGCAGTTGAAACACTGGATTGAGCGATTACATGTCTTCTGATGATCATTCATATTTATTTTGTGCTATAACTAATAGTAAAGTGGAAGGGATGATTGGTTCACATGGTGCTTGAACTGAGGCCCTACAGCGATCTGTTACAACATATTAAAAAGCCCCAAAACCACATTTATTGTTTGAATTTTGTGATAGAATTAACATAATTTAAAAGCTGAGATATCAAAAGCAACAAAGCACAAACCGTATTGAGCTTGTAGGAAGTGAGGCTCGCAACAAATAATGTTTAGTGAAGTTTTGTACATGCAACAATAGAAAACAGCATAGATTTGGATTTAATAACCAATATTGGTTCATCAAAATGATGGTCAACCCAGACCTACTAAAAGCAAAACTGAAATTAAAAGCATTCTTTCTCAAAGTAGCACATTTGATGATTAACAAGTGATGATTGAGTCGTCTTTTTTCTTTTCCTTTTCAGTCAGTCTCATTAAATGCACTTGACATCGGTCTCAGTAATGAAGCTTCTGGAATTGTTAGGATTGAACCTACAGTACCACCTACTCCTACTGTCACAATCAGGGTAAGCATCACTAACAACCTAAAATCTAGTTCAGATTGCAGCTTATTCTGGCCAAGAACCAATGTGATTTTAGTGTCATTGAATTACTATAATAGTTATTCGTATTCGAAATGTTCTTTTTTTATTTTCCATCTTAATTTTAGTGAAAATTTTAGTAATTTTATCTTTTTGTAATTTGTTGTCTAGTTTTTTAATGTCAATGTAGTTTTTATTAATTTTTAAGATTAAGGCCGCGTATCCACCAAAGCGTTTTTCGCCAGCTGAAAATGCCAGGCGCTCTGCTGAAAATGCCCAGCTGTGAGTGCTTGAGAGCGCAGCGTTTTTTTTTTTTTCAGTTTAGACACTGTGGTTGCTATGATATGGAATATCCACTGAAATATGGCAAATGCATTGTGAATGAAATGTTTCTCCAGGCATTATTGTTCAGAACAATATTATGGTAGTCTGGCAGTTCCATTTGGTAAAGACATAAATACTCATAGACAAGCAATATTGGCTGCGTTTACACTTGGCATTAACAAAGCCTCAAATGTCAACTAAACATCGGATTGGTTTCTTCTTTAAATTATAAAAAAGTACAAATATGAATGGTATTATGTTATACTAAAACTAAAATTTAAATAATGGGAAAAACCCTTAAGATAACATGTAGAAAAAACAAAACGTATCTTAAGCAGGCAGAATAACATAAGTGGACTTTGAACGATTAATTGCCGCTTTGAACGATTATGTAATTGTGGCATTCATAATTGTAATCGCGATTAGAGATTCGATTAATTGTGCAGCCTTAAGTCATAGTACAAGCAGGGTATGACGGTTGGGCGGTATTAGTCCCGCACCTCCTCCACTGTGATAGGTTAGTTGACTAAAAAGTGACAGTGATGAGCACTGTGTTTTACCCAATGTTGAAACATTCTTTTAAAAAACTCGGCGCTCCCATTGAAAACAATTGAAAAAATACGCTCTCCTCAGGAAAAAACTCTTTGGTGGACACGCGGCCTAAATGTTAGTTATTTTAATGCACAAGTTAAACTAAAATGAAACATCTTGTCTTGGCAACTGGCTGAAATAATTTTTTTAAATTAATGTTTATTTTCAAGTAATGTAATCTTTTTTTTATGGTTTTAGTCAACTATAATAACCCTGCCAAGAATTGCCCACTTAGGCTGAAAGGCCAGTATGTCATGAGGTCAGACGCGAGTGCAGCAGTCATACTTGTCCGTCTAAAAAAATGCGCTGAATATGCGTTCTGTGTGAATGGCTTGGTTTCGGTTTTAACCTAATCAAGATCTTCTCCGCATTGAGCTTCTATATTTCTCTAATATTTTGAATGAATAACTCCGCAGCGGCGCGTCTTGTGGGCAAGACTATCAAAACATTAAAATGCAACAACGTCACTTACATCATTATCACCGCATCTTGTGCACCACTGATGACGCTCCCTGATGCACACCTAACATTCAAATGCAAATGTTTATTTTAAATTCGACATATTCATTCTTTATTCACAATCTCCTCGTCACAGGCAGGCACAGCACTCAATTCAGCATGTGTTCGTGTTTGTGTGTGCTGTCTGCGTCACTCATAACACGTG
>NW_015536474.1:1104407-1139860 GCF_001515605.1 Sinocyclocheilus anshuiensis | reverse complement strand
GCCACTGATGACGCTCCCTGATGCACACCTAACATTCAAATGCAAATGTTTATTTTAAATTCGACATATTCATTCTTTATTCACAATCTCCTCGTCACAGGCAGGCACAGCACTCAATTCAGCATGTGTTCGTGTTTGTGTGTGCTGTCTGCGTCACTCATAACACGTGCCTATATCGTGCACTATATCGAACATTTTTTTATATCATTATCTAAGAAGGTGTACCGTCGATAAATATTGATACCGTTTTATCGCCCAGGCCTAGAATTACGCATTGATTGTATATTCTGTGTCACCTTTGCAGGAGAAGCCTCAGCCCTCAACAACCACCTTTGTTTTAAATCAACTGAATCAGTTGCCATCACTGGGTACAATTGTAGTCACCAAACCATCAGCCGGGACCACATCCAGGCAGACCATCACAGTAACCAAGGTCGTACACACAAGTTCGACAGCACAACGGAGCTCTTCGTCCTCTCCCACCGTTTGCACTGTGGTCCCACCGAATAATGAGCAGATCAGGTTGAAGGACCTTCTCAGAACCAGCAGCCTGAAGACAAGCAGCCTTGGAGAGCTTATGAAGTTGAAGCCCCCACCTGACATAGCGCAACCTGTTGCTACGGCAACAACCACGGGCACAAGTAAGTGCTGGCAGACCACAGACGTGCTGGACCTCGAGCGATCATGGATGGTTTTTTTTGCTTGTAAGGGTCTGTCGATGCAGCTGTCGGCTTTGTGGCACTTTGCAGATCTAACACTGAGTGCCAGTTTTCAAGTGCCGCCTCCAGCTGTCAAAACAAGAAACCAACATGAGCTCAAACCACCTTTGGAGGCGTTAAAGCCGTTTAGATGCTCTTAAGAAATAGACCTGTTTTTAGGTCTATTTTGTTACAAATATTATCGATTTAGGCCATGTTCATAGTGCAGCTAAAGACGGTTGTCAGTGCTTCAGACCAGTGTGCTTTTTTATGATAGTATTATTTATATACCAATAGTTTTTATTAGTATTTCACATAAGCTTTTGCTTATGTTTTCAGTTTCTATTTTAATTTTAATTTAATTTTATTTTATTATGTGCTTTTGTCACTTAATTTTTTTTGTTGCTTTTTTAAATATTACTATTTTGGTGTCATTTATTTTTATTTCAGGTTAGTATTTGTAGTGCAACTTATTTCAGTTGCCAAGGCAGCATTTCTCATTTTCATGAAGTTTTTCATCCAATATTTATTTTACTTCAGTTCTTCAGTTAACCAGATGTTTTTTTTAATAGTTTTAGGTAATGACCCTGCTTTAAACCAAATAACTCTTCGATAATTTAAAAAGAAAAAAAAAATTTGTTTTGAATTTCTAGTATTTATGTTGCACTGAAGAGTTTTTGTTAAAAATTTGAGCATTGACTAAAGCTTGTTTAGAGAGACTGTGTGGATGTAAGCATGCTGTTTTTTCTTTAATGTCAATGCTCTTCCTTTCAGAAATTATTCTGGTCTCCACAAAGATGATGAACAGATCAGGTATGGGTAGGGTTTTAACTGCAGTGCACTGAGTCTGTTTTCACAGGTGCTTTCATGTTGTGGTGGGGCCGTATCATTTCTGGCAAGCCGCTGTGGGTGTGTGTGAATATTTGTCTCATATCTGTGAATATTTTTTTGTCTCCGTTTTCTTCAGCGGAATTAAACAATGGCTTGAAAAAGGAAGTGTCCAGCAAAGATGTAGCAAGAATATGGGTCAACGATGACATGAAAATGCGGAGCTTCTCACCTGTAAATGTAAGTTTATTTATTCGTATTTAAATGTAGTGAGACATTCACTGAGACCTTTAGCTGTCATTTACATTTTTTGGATTGTTTTTATTTATTTGAATGTAGAAATCACCAGGAGTGAAGGAGGAAGAGGAACCAGAGGAAGAGGAAGAAGAGGAGCTGGGTCATGCAGAGACGTATGCCGAATACATGCCAATGAAACGTATGTATAATCGTGTTATCAGAGTGCTTAAGTAAAGGATTGTGCACAGCCAGCAATTCCTTAGCTGTACATTGTATGTAATCTATGAAAAATATTGGGTTGTTATTTATAATAGTGCCAACTAAGCCATAGTTTGTTTGTTTTTTCCACTGTTTTGGCAAGTTTGTAAAGTTGATCTTATTTCGTCTCTCAGTGAGAATTGGACTGCGACACCCTGATCCTGTGGTGGAGACCAGCTCTCTGTCCAGTGTCAACCCACCAGATGTGTGGTACCGACTTTCCATTCCAGAGGAGACCATCGATAGAGGCTGGTTATCTGCCCTACAGCTTGAGGCAGTCACGTATGCTGCTCAGGTTTGGACCTTTTTGCATATTCTAACCTCAAATGTTATTACCACTTCTGTCACTTTTCCACTGCATGGTACGGCACGGTACGGTTCACTTTTGGGGGGTTTTCCACTGGGTACAGTACCTGGCACTTTTTTCAGTACCACCTCGGTTGAGGTTCAAAGCGAACCGTACCGTTACCAAAATGTTACTTGTAAACTCTGCTGATCACTGATTGGCCGGAGAGAATGGTCACTACCTGCCTCACTGAACTTGCGACACAGAGACACAACAGACCCGCTAGATTTAAATCAGCACAGCCAGCGAAGGATCGAACGCAACTGTTTTGAACGAGTGCACCATTTTTTTAACAACCAAAAAATGGCTATTTCGTTGTCTGTTGAGGAAGTACAGACGTTCCTCTCGTTGATAGCAGAGGAGCGGATCCAGCGAGAGCTTGATGGGGCGACGTGGAATGAAAAAGGTTTTCAGGAGTCGCAGCAGTAGAGGTGGTGCAACTATAACGACATGTGAATAATCCCACCCACTCTAAAGTGATACTAAACTGCAGTGGAAATGCAAACTGAGCCGTGCCGAGTCGTACCACGCAGTGGAAAAGCGCCATTAGAAAACCAATTAGTTAATTTTTCAGGTCAAATCACAATTACTATAGTTTCTAAAATGATGTATTGCAGTATTTAGATCTGTCTCTTTCAATCATGTCTCTTCATACAGCAACATGAGACATTCCTACCAAATGGAGACAGAGCAGCCTACTTGATTGGAGACGGGGCCGGCGTTGGAAAGGGTAGAACCATTGCTGGAATCATATATGAAAATTATCTTCTTGGCAGGAAAAGGTCCCTCTGGTAATCACTTGTTTTCTTCCTCCTTCAAGCTGCTTTTTGGTGTGTAATTGTACCATTATTCATGTTTTTTTTTTTCCACCACCGGTCTGTACAGGTTTAGTGTCTCAAATGACTTGAAATACGATGCAGAGAGGGACTTGAGAGACATCAGAGCAAAGAATATTCAGGTCTATTCACTAAACAAGGTACATTAAGTGCTTCTTAGCCAACATATGAGATGTTTGTGTATTTTGAGTAGAAAATACATTTTCTACACATCTCTCTTTCAGTTCAAATATGGAAAGATCTCATCAAAACACAATGGGAGTGTGAAAAAAGGTGTGATCTTTGCCACATACTCATCCTTGATTGGAGAGAGCCAGTCTGGGGGAAAGTACAAGACGAGATTCAAACAGTTACTACACTGGTGTGGAGACGACTTTGATGGTGTTGTATCCTTTCAAGTTAGAAGGAAATAGTAGGAAGGAAGAAAGTCAGAGATTGCCAATTTTATAACAAAATTCATACAATAAATGACGTTTTGACACTCTTTAATGTGGTGTTTTGGCACTCAGTTCAAGCGACAGTATTTCAACTGTGGAAAGACATCAATAAAACAGATTGTAAACAATGTCATGTAACATTACATTTAGCTTAGGAAAACCATTCAATGTCTGCAGCTTGCTAGCTAAAAAAAGTAACTATAGATACGCATTAAATAACATGCAATTGTTTTACTTTATGACATTTGACATATTTAATGTATGTTATGTCAATGAATCTCTCACGAAAACAAGTTGTTATTATAACCATTTAAATTTAAATGTTTATATGTGACCCTGGACCACAAAACCAGTCATAAGGGTTAATAATAATAATAAAAAAAAGCTTTCCATTGATGTATGGTTTGTTTGGACAATATTTGGCTGAGATACAACTATTTGCAAATCTGGAATCTGAGGGTACAAAAAAAATCAAAATATTCAGAAAATCGCCTTTAAAGTTGTCCAAATGAAGTTCTTAGCAATGCATATTACTAATCAAAAATTACATTATATATATTTGTGGTAGGAAATTTACAAAATATCTTCGTGGAACATGATCTTTACTTTATATCCTAATGATTTTTGGCATAAAAGAAAAATCGATAATTTTGACCCATACAATGCATTGTTGGCTATTGCTTCAAATATACCCGTGCGGCTTATGACTGGTTTTGTGATCCAGGGTCACATATTTCAGCAGCAAATTAATATATCGATAAAGTTAATAAAAGCTAATGGCCAATTTAAATGTTTATATACAGCTCAGTTTTTATGTGTTGATCTATTAAACCATTTAATTTGGGTTTGATTTTCAGAAAATTTAAAAACTTCAATTTAGTTTTCATATAAAAAAAAAAATCAGTGCATCACTAGTTGTCGTAAAAAACAAAATCAAAAGTTGATAAATTCACAATTCACAAATTTTGACATTCCTAGAAGAACATTCCATGCTCTAGACCATAAATAATCACGTTTCATTGCATATTGACTGAACCGCAATGAAGAGCTTCACATGGTGTGATTGTATTCAGCTCTCTGGTAACTATGGTGACTGATTCCCTTGACTGAGCATCTTAGATCATATTTGATGAGTGTCACAAAGCCAAAAATGTTTGCCCTATTGGGTCATCCAAGCCCACAAAGACCGGGCTAGCGGTTTTAGAGCTGCAGAATAAGCTGCCAAAAGCCCGGGTTGTGTACGCAAGTGCTACAGGTATGTGACTGTGTATGTTATGTATCTATCAGCATGGATGCATTAATGTTTCTTTTTCCAATGCATTTATTTCTGTATTTTGCTATTTATACATCTTTTGTTTGGTTTTGTGTAGGAGCATCCGAACCCCGCAATATGGCCTACATGAATCGCCTTGGGATCTGGGGAGAAGGAACTCCATTTAAGGAATTTACAAATTTTATCCAAGCTGTTGAAAGAAGGCAAGTCGATCAGATCAGAGTTTGTGTCCATGACCTTGCTTTTTAGTACCAGCATACATTCTCCATATTGAATGCAACCCTATTTTGGTTGGTTTATTTTAGAGGTGTTGGTGCCATGGAGATTGTTGCCATGGATATGAAGCTGAGAGGAATGTACATTGCTCGACAGCTGAGCTTCACAGGCGTGACGTTTAAAATCGAAGAAGTTCCCTTAACGCAGGACTACATCAAGATGTACAACAAAGCAGTTCGCTTGGTGCGTAAAATGCTGGAACTAAAACTGAACCGTTTTTTGCCATTAGTTATGTGTGACTTCGAATCCTTTAAATGATCATAAAGTCAGTTATTTTGCAAACTTGCAGTGGGTCAGTGCAAGAGAAAAGTTCCAGCAAGCTGCCAACCTGATGGATGCTGAACAACGGATGAAAAAGTCCATGTGGGGTCAGTTCTGGTCTGCCCACCAGAGGTTCTTCAAGTACCTGTGCATTGCCTCCAAGGTTCGGAGAGTGGTGCAGCTGGCCAGAGAGGAGGTTAAAAATGGAAAGGTTAGATTGGACATTCTCTTATAACAAAACAGCTTTCAGAGAGAAAGAATTACGGTGATTTTGGTTGTGCTGATCTGTAACCTTCTCTGTAGTGTGTGGTGATTGGTCTTCAATCAACTGGTGAGGCTCGAACCCTTGAGGCCTTGGAGGAGGGAGGAGGCGAGCTCAATGACTTTGTCTCCACTGCAAAGTGAGTGTAATACATTTGCAGGAAGAAGTTTTAATATTTTGTCCAAAAATGAAAATGTTCTATCCCTCAGGCCATCCAAGATTTAGATGAGTTTGTTTGTTCATCTGAACAGATTTTAGAAATGTAGTATTATAGCAAAAATTCACTGCAGAGCATCCATTGATGAGCAAGTGATATAATGCTAAATTTCTCCAAATCTGTTCTGATGAAGAAACAAACTCATCTTGGATGGCCTGAGGGTAAGCAAATTTTAATATTTAGGTGAACTCTTTCTTAAAGGGAAATAATTCCTTTTATACTTGCTTTAGTCTGTAACAATTGAAAATGATACTTTGTCCATTTTCATCTATGTTTTTAACTGAAAGTATCTATGCACGATCTTTTAAAGGGGTGTACTGCAGTCCCTAGTAGAGAAGCATTTTCCTGCACCAGACAGACAAAAACTCTTCAGTCTTTTAGGCATCGACCTAAGTGTGAAGGAAACGCCTTCACCTAAAGAGACCTCCGCTGAGCAGAAGGGCAAAAAGCGAAAAGGTACTATTTGCATGCATGTGGAAACTGCAATAGCGATGCCTTGTTATATTTAGCAGCAGTATCTACCCTGAAACTATGAGCACATTTCAATGTTGGAGGAAGTAAAACCACTCTTGGGCTTTTGGGTTACTCAAATTGAAAATGAGGGTGAGTGATGACCGTGGGTGACTTGTGTTTGCAGGTCCAGAAACAAAGAAGCAAGTGAAGAAGGCTCGTAAATCTGGGGGTCTGTCTGGTACCAGCTCAGACGAGAGGAACTCTGATGATTCGGACAAAGATGTGGAAAGCGATGACAGCTTCAAGTCGGTTAGCTCAGGGGAGGAGGATGAAGATGACTTCAATCCTTTTAAGGATGATTCCAGTGAGGATGAGGAAGATGGTGAGAATCTGTAGTCATTTTTGATTTAGCACTTTATACAATGGACCTTTTTCACAGACTGTCACAATGCATTTCCACAGTTATTAATTAACATTGTAAATTATTACACCCAAGATAGTCAAGCCACAATATTTAGTAGCGCTTTATACAATGGACTCCTTTTCACAGACTGTGATGATGCAAAGTTATTAACATTGTAAATTATAACTCTACACATTGTCATATTACCTTGGCTTTAAATTACAGAAGATTAGTTAACGCCTTTGCACGAGTGTTTCTAATACAGCAGCTGAGGGAGGAGAGGGACTGATGGCAAATTTGACATCTGTCTCTCTTCTGATCAATGTACTCCCTTTATATTTTTTCCATCTTTTGTAGATGACTTCCAACACTATTGTGGATTTCCACCCCCCACATTCGGCCAAATGTGAACGCAAATGTGAAAAGGGTCTATACAGATTATTTCAAAGCAGCTTGACGTTGATAAACAGGAAATTAGCATTGTTAATGTTGCCGCTGTAAAGCAGCTCTACAGAAGACAATACTGTCATTATTTAACTTGGGTCAGTTCAGCGTTGATTCACTTCTGTTCAGTAACTGTGTCAATGTTGCAAAGTTCATTAGATATAAAATGAATCCAGTTCACCAATAAGCAGCTTGACGGAAGACAATAGTGTCATTTATTCTTAATTCAATTCACTGTTGATACCATATTTTCAAATGCTGGCATATGTTTGAAACTTAGATCCGTGGCTCATCAGAAAAGACACTAAAAAGAGCAAAGACAAGAGGAACAAGAAGAAGAAAAAGAGCATTGATCCAGACTCTATTCAAAGTGCCTTGTTAGCCTCCGGTCTTGGAACAACCAGACCCACTTTTACAACCCCCACCATCAAACCTTCAAACAACACGGTTGCTGTAGGTAAGTAACCAGTGAGCAGTGAGTTTCATCACGTTACAGCTGAAAGTTGTTCAGTAAAGCAGTATAATGAAAAAGGTCATTGTCCAAAGTATATCAATACTAATAATTATTCTTAAGCCAAAAGTGAGCCAGAGGAGAGCAGCTGTGTAACCAGTCAGGATGCTGTTGAAGATGCCCAGCGGATGAAGAGGGGCCTGCTGGAGAAACTGGAGCAGCTGGCAGAGGATCTGCCGCCTAACACGCTCGATGAACTCATCGATGAGCTGGGGGGCCCTGATAATGTTGCAGAGGTTGGTCTTTTCATAGAGACTATTTTTAGGGCCTCCAGTTATTTTGTGTACACTGTATTTAATTAAAACAATGCCATTTTAAATGTGTGTGTCTTATGCAATGCAGATGACTGGCCGCAAAGGCAGGGTAGTCAGCAATGATGATGGCAGCATTTCCTACGAGTCTCGATCAGAACTTGACGTTCCAGTTGAAATCTTAAACCTCACGGAGAAGCAGAGGTTCATGGATGGTGATAAGGTATGTTGCTTTGGTTTTACCCACATCTGTGTAATGTTTTGATATTATGAAAAGCATTTAAATAGTTCTGTGTTCACCTTGGTAGAACATCGCAATTATCTCAGAGGCTGCCAGCTCTGGTATTTCACTTCAAGCCGACCGCAGAGTGAAGAACCAGAGGAGGAGGGTACACATGACATTAGAGCTGCCCTGGAGTGCTGACAGAGCTATTCAGCAGTTTGGTGGGTACATAGTATTTATTTTTTATTTATTGTATCTTCATTATTATTATTATTATGTTTTTGTATGTGTATAATATTATAAATATTTTGAGTGTCTATTAATACAGTATAATTTATTTATTTGGGTTCTCAGTTCACAAACTCTTTTATATTCTTTGCAAACAGGTCGAACACACCGATCCAACCAGGTCACAGCACCGGAGTATGTGTTCCTCATCTCTGAACTTGCTGGGGAGCAGCGATTCGCCTCGATTGTTGCCAAACGTCTAGAAAGCCTGGTAAGTCCCTCATGCACGTGTTGCACGCTAATGGGGTCAGTTTTAATTTTGTAAGCCTAATTGTGTTTGTCTTTCTCAAATAGGGGGCGTTAACGCATGGAGACAGAAGGGCCACAGAGACAAGGGATCTCAGCCGATTTAACTTTGACAACAAAGTAAGATTAGATTACACACACCGTCAGTATTAAATAGGGTTGTTGCTGGACTATGTGCTGATGTCTTTTCTCATCTACAGTATGGCAGAAACGCTTTGGAAATAGTTATGAAGTCTATTGTCATTCTGGACTCTCCTTTAGTGTCTCCACCTGCTGACTTTGATGGGGATTTCTTTAAAGGTACAGTTGATTGTTTTTAATAACAGGAAACAGTCACTGGAAAACCACTAAATTTAACTTAATGGCTTGTATTTTCTTTTTTTTTTATTCTCAGAAATCCGCAATGGTTTAATTGGAGTGGGGCTGATAAATGTGGAGGATAGATCTGGTGTTCTCTCACTGGACAAAGGTGAGCGATTTTCAGAGTCCGTTTCATTCTTAGTTTTTCTTTTCACCCAAAATGTTCAGGGTGCCCGCTGGTTTTTAAAAAGTCTTCAATGTCTTAAATTCAGTCTGATCAAATTAAAATCATAGAAAGTCTTAAAAGGTATAACAAAAGTTTTAAGTATCATTTTAAGAGTTCTTAAATTTAGGGACAGAAAAACAGGAATCACCTTCTGTCCTAATGTGATTAAGGTGATGAATGACTGCCCTGTCACAGGAAGGAAAGACTAAATAGACATGAATTCATTATACAGATTTTACTAGTATGGGCTCAATACATTATAAACTCATTACGGTTGTATGAGCAAAATCCAATATCAGTTGCTCGCTAAATCGCATGTATTTATGTATTAGTTCAATGTTTCTAAACGCATGAAAATATTGAATAAAACATGTCTGAACTACTTTAAACTTGCAGTTGAATATGTGCCCCAGTCTATTGCCAAGTTTTAATTTTCTCATGCCACATAAATTGTATTTAATTATTTTTATTTTTTATAGACTACAACAACATCGGGAAGTTCTTGAACAGGATTCTTGGTATGGAGGTCCATCAACAAAATGCTCTCTTTCAGTATTTCGCTGACACTTTGAACGCTGTCATTCAGAATGCTAAAAAGAGTGGAAGATACGATATGGGGATTTTAGGTAAGAAAGTGTTTAAACATGACTAAAGTCTTAAATATTATAAAGACCTCAGTTTGGAAGTTCTATTGAAACAAATATAATGACTATTTGGAGCACTGGGATTGCTAGGCGAAGGCTTAATAAACTCGTTTTTGCGAAAACCTCAAATTCAACCAAAATGTTTCACTTTTTTTTTTTTTTTGCCTGTAGCTCAAAATTAGTCTGTGCACATTCTGACTAATTTTGCCAGCATTGTAATGGGATTTTAATGTAGTGAAAACCATTTTAGACTTCAAGATGAACTCATTTTGTTCACTTTTTCAGTTTAAATGTATGTTTTGTTTGCAGATTTGGGCTCTGGAGATGAGAAAGTGAAGAAAGTTGATGTAAAGAAATTCTTGACACCAGGATATTCCACCTCAGGGCATGTGGAGCTCTATACGGTATGTAAAATAGGTGTCCATGTTTATGAGCATTATTGTGATGCAATTATTATTGTTTATGTATGTCACAATTGGCTAATGAGCAAAAATGGTTTCTGTCTTCAGGTGAGTGTGGAGCGGGGAATGTCATGGGAGGATGCCACCCACGTCTGGGCCGACCAGAACGGATCGGATGATGGCTTTTATGTACAGGTGAACAAGCTTTTTGTTTCCCGTTTATGCACCTTTCAATTAATTTAACTACTGAACCTAACTGCATTCTGTTTCATCTCAAGGTGCGGAATAACAAGAAAATTGCCATCCTGATAAAGGAGGTCAATCCCAGAAAGAGACTCTTTATGGTGTACAGACCAAATATAGGAAAACAAGTTAAACTGGAGACTTATGTGGACATCAAAAAGAGAAGTAAAAAGGTATTAAATTACTGTAGTTTAATTGCATTTTTACGTTTTTGGTTCATCATTGGGGTCAAATTATACATTTACCATCTATGAGCTTTTTTTTTTTAATCAGCTGTATGTATTTTCCATTAGTTCAGTCAATATTTTTATCAACAGATCTCACTGGTTATTATAGGGTGACCATACGTCCTCTTTTACCTGACATGCTGTGGCCAAGATTTCTAAATTGCCTGAAATGTCCATGTTTTGGCTTAGGTTTCCTATTGTTTTCATACTTGTTAAAGCTAATATGACCAAAGTAGGTTGACCAGTAGGGCTCAGTCATGGTACATAATTGATCAAGCGTGGCATGCAAGGACGCAGGATGTACAGAGAATGTCAAAGCAATGCAAATATGCACACACATAATGTGTGAGGACTGTTGAAGGTACGTCAATAAGAAAACAAAGCTAAAACACGAATGTTTTAGGCAATTTAGAAATCTTCTGCCAGGACATGACCGGGAAAAAGAGGACATACGGTCACACCCTAGTTATTGTGTCACTTGTAACAGCTTGTTCTAGCTAGACTCAAGGTGAAACAGCACCTTAAAAATGTCCCAAAATCAAAGCATGCTTTTTATGTCAGTTGCTTTGAGATTGAGACATCTGCCGTTTTCAAGCAGCACATTGGGCTAATTACAGACAGTCATGATCACATCTTAAATTTTATCTTCAAATGTTTTAACACCAGCATTGTTTGTCACATGACTTTCAGGCTTCCCAGCTGCATGTCTAATGTTCTGAAAACTTCTGAATGGCTATAATGAAGGTCATGCTGTCATGCAGATTAAACCACTTATAAGTCAACATCCCAAATCAAAAATTTGCTTTCTCATTTGGTGCTTGGCGAATGTTAATTTTAGCCTCTTTTGGCATCCTGCAGACTGTTTCATGTCATTTCCTCAGCTCGTACAGTCTCTAATTCTTCTCATCTCAAAATAGGTCCTCTCTGATGATGCCAAGCAGCACTGGATTGATCAGTACAACTCCTCGGCTAACGTCTGCTCGCACGCATACTGGTACGTGCTTCTTTTACTGATGATGCCAAGCAGCACTGGATTGATCAGTACAACTCCTCGGCTAACGTCTGCTCGCACGCGTACTGGTACGTGCTTCTTTTGAGTAATTTCAGAAGGGAAAATGGAAGCAAACATGCCGTTTCACTTTTGATTTGTGAAGTCTGAAAATGTTGTCATGAGAAACACTCTTCTTGACAGGCGAGGGAACTGTAAGAAAGTGTCGGTGGGGCTACAGTGTGAGATCGGGCTGCGGTGCAGGACATACTATGTCCTCTGTGGCTCTGTCCTCAGTGTGTGGACCAAAGTGGAGGGCGTGCTGGCCTCAGTCAGCGGAACCAATGTGAAGATGCAGATTGTACGTTTGAGAACAGAGGACGGGCAGAGAATTGTGGGTAGGTTGACAAACAGATACAAATACATTATTATTGTACAGTAGTAGAGTGTACTTCTCAAAGTAATAGTAAACTTACTAACTACTACATGTTTTAATTTTAACTGTAAACTGCTGTGCGGAATTTTTAATTTGATTTTAAATTTTAAGAAATTCATTCATTTGTTAACGTTTTATGCCTTCATTTGATTAGCACTTTATATAAATTTGTATTAAATCATAAATCCAAAAAAATTAAAACAACAGAATTTCTGGGAAAAAATAATTTCATAGGTCCCTATTAATGTAAAAACAATAAATTAAGTTTCAGTTGATTATACATGTTTTCTGTTCATTACAATTTAATTAAACCATTAAAATGGAATCCAGAAAAAAAAAAACATTCCATAAGGCCCTAAAAATGTCATTTTTATTCAACTTAAAAGTTGTAGAAATTGTAGAAGTTTCATAGTTTCAATAGCTTAAACATGGTTTTTGCTTATTCAAATTTGACCATTAAAACAGTTCAGAAAAATTCAAATGGGGAAAATAAACAATCCAGAAAAACTAAAGACATTGGGGGAAAAAAAAAACTTATTTCATTTAGCTCTAAGTATCAAATTTTTGTTAAACTTTTAAAAGTGAAATTGTCATTTCAATTAATTAGACATGCTTTTTGATTACTAAAATGTAATTTAATCAATCAAGCAGAAATTGTGCATTTAAAAAAAAAAAGAAAGAGCCAATAAGTTCTCAGGTGGGTAAAACAAAGTATAATCAACGAGGTAGCCAAAGTTGTCCGCACACTGGAAAAATGCAATCAGGCCAAAAAAGGTCTATCAAAAATGTCTTTTATTTTTCATATACAAAAGTGCTAAAGTGACAAAAGTGCAAAGTGTCTTAAAAACAGACCAAAGAGCACACGTTTCAGCCCATGCTTGCTTCAGTGCTCGTGAAATTGAATTTAACCAACCAAACAGAAAAAAATAAAATAAAACGGAAGGAACATGGGCCAAAAAACAAAACGGATTTCATAGGACCCTAAAAAAAGTTCGATTTTTTCACCCAGTTTTCTTTTTTTCTTCTCAGGTCTGATCATTCCCGCCAACTGCGTGTCACCGCTGATCAACATCCTGTCGTCATCGGATCAGTCTCAGCAGCTGGCCGTGCAGCAGCAGCAAATGTGGCAGCAACTCCATCCGCAGAGCATCAGCCACACCGTCAACACATAGCGTGACACAAACACCCCTCGCTTTAGGGCAGATGCGGCATCGTAAGCCAGCCAGCCACTCTTCAGGCACGCCGCGAGGAAGACGGTGCTTGTGTCGTATTTAATATTTCAGGGTTCATGTCCAAAGAGGACTCATTGCCAAAGGAGCTACAGAATCAGAGCTCTGCGTGTCAGGAAACTGCACTGAGAGGGGCGAAACTGGATGATACTTGGTCAGGCCGTTTCCTTTTCGCAACCTCCAGCCTGCTAAATCATGGCCTGTGCTTTCCATCGACATGAGTGGCATTATGAAGTCACACACACTACTATGTACACAGGACAGTGCTCAGGGGTTACTCACAATCTAGTTTCTTTTTCCATTTCTTTTTCTCGTCTCGCCTGGCCTCCATCTGTCCCCACCTTCAGCTTTCTGACCCAGCATGTCTTGGGCATGATGCTGCTTGTTTACCACTTAATACAGTCCCTGATTTGAAAGCAGGAACATGACGGGTGTAAGCGGTGCAAACCCAACCCAAAAGACTGGATCTGAGATGATGCATGGTTTGACGAACACTTTGGATTTTGTTTAGTTTACGGAAGCGGGTCAGCAGGTTTTCGCTGCTTTCCAGCGTTTCAGTTCGAGTGCGATTTGTAAACTGGAGTGTCCTCTACAGAAGGCCACATCAGTCAGTGCTTTTGCTCAGTTTTTCTATTTATTGCTTTTAATGATTTGCTGTCACTCGTGTTATTGGGGACAAAAACCTCATTTCTGCTGTAAATGTGTGAGTTTGACACACGCTCGGTCTCTACTATATCTCGAAGTATAGTTGCATTTCTGAAATGTCATGTTTTTGCTGAATTGTAGATGCCGCAGCACTCTAAAGACAATTTCATTCATCCTTGCACGAGTTGCACTACTGATCTGTTGTACAAAGAATCTATGGAAAAATGGAACTGACTGCAAGAACTCTACCTCTTGCATATGACCAATAAATCTTGTGGATTACCTCGATTTCAAAATGTCTTTACTTTAGGGGAACCACTTCTTTTTTGCATTCATAATGTGTATTCAACTTTATTTTTCAGCGTGGTGAGGAATGAACGAGAAGGAAACTGTAGTAGGTAAACCTGAAATCGGTTATTTTCATTATCCGGTTGCATTTAGAAAGAAAATGTATAAATGTAGTTCTGAAAGTCGGATGAGTGCATGTAAAATAACACGTTTATTTCAGTATACATAATGTAAAAATTTTTTAAATAATAATCCACTTTAAATCTAATTAAACAAGATTTGTTCTCAGTTAAATTCTTTTGGAATCTGATCATCCCGCTTGATTCAAGTATTTAGTTCTTAAATTGCAAAGGTTAGATCTTAGGGGATCATTTAAAATTTTATCTATGATCATATTTCATTGCCAAAAAAAAAAATAAATCCTTTTCATTTCCCCCCATTTTTTTTTAAAGTGTATTTTTATTGAAACTGGCAAAAAAAAAATCTACAAGTAAAACCTATTCAAAAGGTTTAAATTAATCTATGATCATATTTCATTGCCAAAAAAAAAAAAATCCTTTTCATTTCCCCCCATTTTTTTAAAAGTAAAAGTGTATTTTTATTGAAACTGGCAAAAAAAAATCTTACAAGTAAAACCTATTCAAAAGGTTTAAATCTTCGTGTTAACGAGCAGTATTTTTTATTATTATTATTAATGATTTTGTAACTTCTCCAGTTGTCACTGTGATGATAGACAACGCTGGTTATTTTTTTTCATTAATTCTGTGTTAATTGTCCGAGTTCTTTGTGATGATGATGGACAGCAGTGTGGGTGTCATGAGGAGTGACGCGGCCATATTTGCCGGTGCTCCGCTGTAAACAAAAAGTGTCTGAGACGGACGCTCCGCTGATTTTAGGGACAATTTTATTTCTCTCATTTATTATCTCTTCAGGTATGTCTTACAAACCCAATCTCCATCAGCACCTTCCGGGAACTTCTGGGAACCAAGGTATGCCGAAAAAGCGTGGAAAACTCTTGGTCTTGAGTGTATTTGGTCGAATGTAAGAATTGGCGTGAGAAAGAATACCTGGGGAAAAGCCGTGTGTAGTTTTGTCCAGTCTGATCGCTACAGGGTCAGATCCTTCACATCCGCCATTATTACTAGTGAAAAAAACGCATTCCTCGCCTTCGCTAGGGCTAAATATCGGCGTGAGGTACATGTTCGGGTTCTTCCCGAAGGGTCCGCGTCGCGCCGTGGCCGGATGGGTTTGCGTGGAGGCCGCTAGATTGTGATAAAAATGAATCCTTTTAGCGGCTAAGATCAAGCCCGTGCCGTTTCCTCCATGATTGTCTCTTGGGCTGTTGATTGATTGGATTCAGACGTGCCGTTTTATTGCTCTTTGGGGATACCTAGTGGCGGAGGGTGGTATTGCATAGAACGAAGGCCGGGGCTAGTTGTCACAAGGGTAACTGAGACTTTGAGACAAAAGATCAGTTGCACAAATGCACGTCTGTCTTGAAATAATGTATTTGCGTAAATCATAAGTTGTTGTATCACACAGTTAAGGATGTGTATTGTTGCTTTAACAGGAAACATTCCCTCTCCGTCTTCAATGGCAACGATACAGTCATACAAGCCATTTCTAAATGACTTTGGGCCGCCTTCGTTGGGATTCCCACAGGTAGGTTTCATGTTATTATAGTTAACTAACACTTAAAAAAAAAACAAAAAAAACAACAACTTAAAAATAAAAAAATACCTTTCATGTATTTAATTTCAGCTTGTTGCCAAGGCAACCTTTCTCATTTTTATTTAGTTTAACTTGATGTACTAAAATAACAAAAACTAAACCTGACATAAAAAAACTATGTAGATATATCAAAAAGAAAATTGCACCAAAAAATAAAAAAAAATATTAAAGTGAAAACATTAAAACAAACAACAAAATTACTAAAACTCTATTAAAGTAAAAATGAATTCAAAATATTAATACAAACTATATTTATTTAGTTTTAATTTGACAATAACTAAAACAAAAAGCAATGTAGACATATTATAAAATACTAATAAAAAGCAAAAACTAATTCAAGTTCAAAATATTAATAAAACTGTATTCATTTAGTTGATGTACTAAAATAAAAAATAAAATATCAAACTTGATGTACTGAAATAACAAAAAATAAAATAAAAATTACATATTAAAAAAACAAACTAATAAAAATGACAAAAACAATAAAATTACTAAAACTTTAAAATGAAAAGGAAACCGAAAATAAAGTATAAATGAACTTGATATACTAAAATAACTAAAACAAAAACTATAGACATTGAACTAATAAATATGACAATATATTAATAACTAAAATACTGTCATATTTATACTAAAAACTAGTAAATATGACAAAACACAACAAAATTACAAAAATATTAAAGGCACAATATGTAAGTTTTCGCCGCTAGAGGGCGCATATTCAAAATAAACAAATAGACAAAGGCGTAGTTTGATGACGGCGTGACTGAGTGTGGAATCATGGGAGTTGTGGTCTTCATCCCCACAGCCGATGCAATCCGACGGGACTCGGGCAGAAATCATGTTCATGGATGAGCTAATGATTTATTAACGTAGTAGAATGAAGCAGGGTGAGGCTGAAAGCTGTCAAAGCGAAACGAGGCCGCTGAACGAACGTGACACACGGCTCGAAAGCAGCGGAGCTTTTATTATGCCACAGTCGACCGCTTCTGCTCCTTCCGGTCGTGCGTATGTGGGGTAAAGCAGCGCTGTTTTATCATACTAGATACATTTGAAAGTTCTGTTATAATGCTACTCTGTGCGGTCGTCACCGGTCTATTAAAACGCACAACATATTAAAGCGTCTTTGCTGTTTCCATGTTTTCGGAAATCGAGGGGCTATGATGTCATTGGCAGGCGACACAATGACACTATTTCACTAGTCACTAGTTAAAATTGCTTATTTCTCTGGATTTAAACATTCTTCGAAACATTTGGGATAATGTAAGTACACAAGTCAGCAAAATATATAACACTGTTCTAGTGGTTTTTGGATATTTTAATTAAAAAATCTTACATATTGTGACTTTAACATGTAAACTGGAAAAATAAATGTACTCATTTTTTTTTTTCGCCATCATTGAAGAACTTGGGAAAGAAATAAGGCCAACATATGCAGGGAGTAAAAGCGCCATGGAGCGACTTAAAAGAGGTTTGTGGACATGATCAAAGACAAAATATATAAATCTACTTATATAATTTTTTGTTATCAAATGTACTCATATTAAGCTCAAATAATGCGTCTTGGAAACTGATTTCTGTCATTTTCTGTGTGTGCTGTAGGTATCATTCATGCCAGAGGGCTTGTTCGGGAGTGTCTGGCAGAGACAGAGAGAAACGCCAGATCCTAGCGCCGCCTCCTGCGTTCTCTCCATACGGCTGAAAGAACTGTCACACGGGAGTCATGCATGCCTCTCCTTTGAGGGGATAAAACAATCAAAAAAAGGAGTTGCGCTTTTCATCTGCGGTTTGGAGGGAATAAGGCACCATTCAGAGAATATGTCTTCTGATTTATAAATGCAAGAGATCCGGAACTGTTGCCATCTGAGTTTTTTTTTATACATTTCATTTTCTTTGACCACATAGTATCTTTAAGAACAAATAAGCAAAAATGCATGCAACCGGATGAAAGGTCCCACAGTAGAATCTGCATGGCTTTTACAGGTTAGACTAGGTTTGTGCTTTTAGAAATAGGTCTCAGGATAAGGTAAAGTATTTTTTCTTTGGACGCACTAATGGATAGGTGAGTTTTCTTTTATTCGGGGAGATACTGAAAAGTATTCTAGTGATGCCATTACTTTCGTCTTTAACTGTATTTATTACCTTGTGTAATACAATGTATTTTCATGTAAAGACAAAAAAGGTCACTCTTTGGAATTTTGTATATCTGTCAATAAATATGACATTCATTGTGTATGAACCACTTTTGTTTATTGTTTCGCAATATTGCTAACCTTACATAAATTTACCACAGTAAGAATATTTTCCACTAAAATATCAGACTTACTACAGTTGTTAGTACAATAAAACTGGGAACCAAAATAAAATACATACTGTACATCAAAAGAAAAAGATTTCTATATTTTTGAAGAAGAAACCATATTTATTTATTATGAAACAATGGTCACCATGTTTATTATTTAAGGCTATACTGTGTAATAATAGCTTTGCATGTTTTAAAATTAAAATAATGCCATAATATAGTTTATAATTGCAAATGAACTAATTGACTTTTGTAAATTACTTATTGCCTTGTGAATTGTTTATCCGGAAGTAAAATAATGACAATTAAAAAAATGAGTTATATTTTATAAAAATGATAATTTTAAGAAGATTTTAGATCCATAGGAAATTGTGAAAATATTTTCATTACAATCAAGCACTTTTGTTTAATTGTAAATTAAAGCACTAATGTTAAATGTTTTTTTTTTTTTAATTCGAATTATTCTCAAGTTTTTCAGGAAATAAAAAAAAAAAAAATACCACAATAATGCAGTTATTTTATTGTATTAGTACAAAAGAAAATAATACAAAAAATATAATATTTCTATATTGTTTAGTTATTTATTTATTTCACATTATGTTCATTAAATTTTGGGTAAAATATATAAAATACTTAATAATAAATTTGTTCCACAAAAGCTCAATTTTCTTTAAGGAAAATAAATTCTTATTTTTTTTTTTATTGACTGAAATACAACCTAAGCATTTCCTTTTGTTATTATTATTATTATTATTATTATTTATGTTTTATTTTTTCCAAAGTATTTCTTCGGAGCACACAAGCCGATAAGCGGCGGGCTTACACAAAAGAGAACCAATCAGAACCTCTGTTGTGCCCTTAAAATGCGCAGAATCCTGTGAAGGAGCCAATCACAGAGCCCAAAGTGACGTTGACTATTTGTGCTGGCCAATCAAGTGACGCCTTTCGAACTCAATCGACCAATGGCGTTTCGCGGCGCAGTGTGTCGTCGTCGGTTAGAACGTTAGAAGGTTGAGCGAGGAGCAGTCAGTCAGATGAAGAGAAAGAGACAGTGTCAAAATGGGAGAACAAGTGATGATAAAAAGTAACAAGTAAGTGAAGCGGTACTTGGGGGTTATTGTCATGGTAAATGTGTCAGCGCTTGTGTTTGGAGCGAGGGGATGCAGCTGCAGAGGTGATGCGTGCTGTGTGTGTGTGGTGTGTGTGTGTGTGTGTGTGTGTGTGCGTGCGTGTGTGTGTGTGTGTGTGAGGAAGCGCCATAGCGAGTCTGTGTTTTGCTGCATGTTCACATCTATGAGCCTGCTTGACATCTATTAAATAACTATGCGATAAAACACACCACCGGCTGGGTTTGTAGGTCGCCAGATTAGCTTTGCGTTGTTTACTGATCTGACGATTAAATGTGAGTGCTTCTGGCTTTATCGGCTCTTATAACTTGCTGTTGATCTCCATCCAAGTTCATAGCAATGAATGGCATTTGTTGTGTGAATATATCTGTTGTTGTCCGACTGCATGTAAACAAGGAATTTACCAGATGTGCCCATGATGTCCTGACAGTCTGACAGCTGGGTCTTTGTTTATGCCTTAGCTGGTCATTAAAAAAAAGGATAATATGCTTTAATCTTCTTTTCTTAGTTTAAGTTTTGATAATTATCCTTTATAACATCATTGTAATGTAGCTCAAACTCCTGATTCTGTAGATTTCATCTCCTGCTTGTGTTATGTGATTATGTGTATTAATGTGAAATAAATAGTAAAAACCCTTGTAAGAAGTGTGCTTAATTGTACTGAGTGAATGTGCACTTGTAATGTACTTCAAATCTTAAAAGTATATTTCTAAAAACTGTACTTGCAGATTATATATTAATGAAATAAAAGGCCACTTAAGTGCACTTAAAGAGAGGCACTCATGACTGTTTCTGAACACACTTAAGCACACTTTGCAATATTGTCATATTAAAGTTTTACCTTTTAAATCATAGTGTTTTAATAATCTTTTGTCTTTTTGATTTATTTTGATGTGTTGACTAACATGCATAGTAGTTGATTATAATTTTGACTGTAGCGTGTAATTCCAACTTAATTATTACAAATTTGTAATTACAAATAGATTTAAATATGTGACAAGTGTCAAAATGACATGAAAAATGACAAATTTAAGGTTACCAATAAATACTTGTCAGTACGTTCAGCAGTACACTTTAACCATATTTCAAAGACAATATTAGCAATTATGAAATTACATATAAGGATGTACGTAAGTCCTACCTAAGTATGTTAAAAAGCTTTCTAAAGTAAACTAATTGCATTTAATATAAATGTAAACTATAACACATTTTCATTTAATTGCAAATAACAAATTTCACTTAAGTATTTTTTTGATGCATGTTTTCTCAGCATCATGACTTTAGGTTCAAATATTTTTGAATGTATAAGAACAAATAGGTTACCATTTCTATTATTTTTAATAATTACCCATGTTTTTTTTGCAATTTAATATGAGCTCAAACATATGCATAGGTAAATAATTCTGAACGTAACTATTGAATTTATTTTCTTGGATAGTTGGCTTATTGGTTAAATATTTGAGTTGGTAATTGGAATGATGCAGGTTTGAGCCCTAGTTAGTAAGTGTTTACTTTTATGAAATATTTGTTGGTTTGATGTTGATCCCGTTATACTCTGTTTATTTTTTAAAACAGCGCTCACACACGTTCTCTGTCCACGACTGTTTAAGCATGTCCACAGATGACAGCATCTCTGAGGATGTGTCCAGCTCTGTGGCCTTGAGCCACGACCAGATCAGTGCCAATGGTGGGAAGGAGAGCGAGGCGTCCATCGTCTCCTCTGAGGACACCGTATCGGGTCTCCCCGAAGAGGAGCGCTCCGCGTCCCACCCTGAGGGCTTCCTTCAGACCACAGAAGGGGAAAACAGACCCTCCAACACACCAGCATGCAACATTTCGAACAAAATAAGGTCTGTTTTATCATGTGATGTCTTTAGTGCATTGTTTCTGTCTTCACAAAGAGGCTGTCAATAAGCTGCTTTAAATCCACAACAACAACTCTAAGGCTTGAAACATACGCTGTGCATTTGGCTTGATTTTAAAGGGATAGTTCACCCAAAAATGAAAAACCTCAAGTTGTTGCAAACCTGTATGAAGTTATTTTTCTTCTGCTGAACACATAAGAAGATATTATGAAGAATGTTGCTAACCAAACAGTTGATGGTAGCCATCGACTTCCATAGTTCTTTTTTTTCCCCATACTATTGAAGTCAATGGGGACCAGCAACCGTTCGGTTACACACATTCTTCAAAATAACCTCTTTTGCATTCAACTAGAAGAAAATCATACTGGAACAACTTGAAGTAAGTGAGTAAATGATGAAAACATTTTCATTTTTTGGAGAACTGTACCTTTAAGGCTGCATGATTTGGGGAAATAAATACATATGTGCTTTTATTGTTATAAATATATTTTAAAAACTTTTTTTATTATTATTTTGATATACTTTGTGATTGAAATGTAAAATGCCGTTTTTTTTTAAATAAAGAGCTCCAGGTTTGTTGTAAATGTTTGTAGCACAATTTTATTTTAGCTTTATTTTAAAATGTAATTATATATGACTATAAAATAATAATAATTATGATTATTTTTATCATGATTATTATAATCTACAAGGTAAAAATATGAAGCAAAATAATAAATATTACTTTTGTAATAATGTTTCACAGTAAAATAAAAAAAAAAGCTTATTTAAACAATTATATAATAAATGGTGTATGTTACAGTACAAATGTACAAAGGCTGTCTAAATTTCTAAATTAAAATATTAACAGCAAGCTTTTATTTTGGTTGAAAACTTCTGGGAGATTAAAAGCTTATCTTTTACTGAACGCAGATTTATAAACTATTTTTCAGTTTATATTGGTGGTTGACCGACATGGGTTTTTTGACAGCCGATGCCGATATCTTGGAAAGCAGGGTGGCCGATGGCCGATATAATTGTATTTATTTTAATTTATATTTAAGAAATTAGAAATAATTTCAAAATGGATTAAAAATAATTGTGTAAAATAAACATACTTATACTTTAGAATACAAAGAATTTTCACAAATAAATAAATATTTAATAAAAAAATCTAATTAAAAAGGAAGTAAACACTGTAACCAACAGGGCACTCAGTATTCTGGGAAGTTTGTGTGCATTGGGAATCATTTATTTATTTATTTTTTTCAAATAAAGCCAAAGGAACTCTCATTTTACATACAGCACGCAATGAAAATGACACGAATATGACAGTGGGCAAATGCATAAAGCGCAGCATAATTTGAAATTACTAGTTTAAAATTTGTCGATCGCTCGTTTCCAGTCAAGCAGAACTCTCCTCCTGTCCGTATTCAATTCGCACGGACCATAGGACCGACCGTCAATTAAAAAGGAAGTAAACACTGTAACCAACAGGGCACTCAGTATTCTGGGAAGTTTATGTGCATTGGGAATCATTTATTTATTTATTTTTTTCAAATAAAGCCAAGGGAACTCTCATTTTACATACAGCACGCAATGAAAATGACACGAATATGACAGTGGGCAAATGCATAAAGCGCAGCATAATTTGAAATTACTAGTTTAAAATTTGTCGATCGCTCGTTTCCAGTCAAGCAGAACTCTCCTCCTGTCCGTATTCAATTCGCACGGACCATAGGACCGACCGTCACAGAACACGCGATCATGCAGGTCACATGCACACTTCACAAGATCTCAACTAGATTCGACTAAGTCTGCAAGGTTTGTGAAATTAAATGTTCATTAGTCATTCAAAGATTTGTTTAAATTATATAAATGCGTATTTGCTGAATGCTGACGGCAAATGAGAAAGTATTATAAAGTTTGCCTTTCTGTTACTAATAATATTAAAGCAATTGTTATAATACTTTTTGTATACATTTTAATTCCTTTCTTTAACAGTTCTATCTGATTATTAGATAGAGTTCTATCCATATTAGACCGAACTGAACGACGACAGCGAACAAGAGGGAGAATGTGAGCGGTGTGCGCTCAGGCGCTGCCGTTCTCAGCGCCGTCAAAATAAAAGTCCCGCCTCGAACACATCGGCCAAACAGAAAAATTTATCGGCCGATGCCGATATTTGAAAAATGCCAAATATCGGCCGATATATCGGCCTTGGCGATGTATCGGTCGACCACTAGTTTATATTTCAATTAATCTCTTAGTCCTACTTGATATCATGCGTTGTTGCATTCAGAAATCCCTGCTTTTTTATTTTTGTCTACATACTCAGAGGTGTGATGGACATCCCACAATGCAGCTGCTTCCTGACATCACAAATGAGATAATTTAGAAGTTTCCTGAGGCCTGAAGTGGGCATGAAATGAAAATTCACCCTATCTATTTAACGAATGCTTATTTTAGATATTATTAGTGATGCACTGAAATTACATTTTCACAGAAGCCAACATTTTCACAAAACCAAAGTTTCTATTTAGCTGAAAGCTGAACCAAAAATAAGGTTTGTGATGTTTTTGTCTTTACAAAGATGTTGCCGATAAGCTGTTTTAAATCCACAATAAGCCCTGAGGGTTGATGTGACTTATAATCAGTCTTTGTTCTCGTGTCACATGCTTTAGGAGTCTGTGTCTTCGCACCGAGGAGGAGTTCAGCTCAGGGAGAAGTTTGCCCTTCATCAACCCCAGCTCCATAGAGACGCTCAGAGCTTTGGTCCAGGAGATCCAGAGCAGCGGCGAGACCGACCCTGAGATCTGGAAGAACTGTGAGGTGCGCAGATGCCTGAAACCACGCTGTCCATTCCCTCATGCATCACGGCCCAGGTTTCTGGGCCATCGTCTGGGATCTCCCATAGGAGTCGAGACAGCAGGAGCCACGCTCTGAGCTGTGGAGAACATCCCACAATGCAGCTGATCCCTGGCATCACAAATGAGATCATTTAGAGTTGTCTTGAGGGCTTTAAAGTTGTCATGAAATTAAAATTCACCCTATCTATTTTTTTTTTATTAATATTAATGTTGATGCACCAAAATGATTTTTTTTTACCACAACTGTATATTTTATAGATTTTTAAAAATATTTTCAGATTAACTTTTAAAAGATATAATTCTTATTTTACTCCAATTTGTAAAGTTTACTAGCTGTGAAACTACTAGCCCATCTCACCTAAACACACCAATTTATCTGTCTTAGCATTTCCTTCAAGTCATTGAATCCAGACAATCTGTAATTTTTTTTTCTCTTACATACTGACATATTGACAGTGTTTTTCCCTCATTCAAACAGGGCCGGTGGCTTCATCTCTTTCAGTTGGTGGAAAAGCAATATCAAGAGCAAATCCTTGCTCAGCAGGAGCAGTACCAGTGCCAAATACAGGTATGTTTTCCTAAAGGAACCTGTCTGGACCGTTACCAAGTTACTGTTCATGTTGCAGAGAGTTGAAGTGTTGTGCTTTGTATCTGATGCAGTCAAGGTGCTTCATTGTGTTTAATCTGGTTGTGCCAGTCTAAAGCTTAAAACATACATTGTGCAATTAAGTGAATTCACATGCATCTAGTTACACAAACTTGATGTCAGGGCTGCATGATTTGGGGAATTAAATCTAAGTATCTAAGTGCCATCCCATCCATCCATCCATCCAGTTTAGAAATTATTTGAGGTCTGCTGTGATTTTTAAGCATAATGTGTGCTTTATTTGATTTGAAAGTATTATTATTATTTTTTTCTTTATGATAACTAATAAAAATAATGTAATTGTGAAATTGCTATTTACATATAACAAAATAATAAATATTACTTTTGTAACAATACTATTTCACAATAAAATAAAAAATTATTACTTAAGGAAAAATAATATAATAATATTAATGTTACATTTATTTGACAGTACAACTGTAAAATTACAATATTACGCATTTCTGTATTCAGAAATCTTTTTTTTTTTAATACAGCATTTTGCTAAGTAGGTTAGTTAAAATTGAGCAAACTAACTGTATAACACATTAGGTTTATATTCATAGACACAACTCTATGAATTCAGTAATGACTACTGCTACAGTGATGCAAGACAGCATGTTAACTGTGCTTTCAATATATTGACATCATGCTTGCAATTTGCATTTGTGTACTTTTGTACAGTGTGTTTCTGGCCTCAATCTGGGAGAAATTATTAATATCCTAACTAACTTAATAAATTTGTTTAATTCTGTCTTGATGGTCTTGCATGCTTTCTTCCAGCTCATACAGGATGAAATTAAGGCATTAGTGCAGTTACAGAACCGCCAAATCAGCACACAGACTCACTCTCTGGAGCCCAGTAAGAGCCCCAAGCCTCTAGAGGACCCGGTGGAGAACACCTTTACGCTGTCAGCTCCAGGACCTCTGTCGCCCCCCCAGCTCACCGTTCACCCTCAGGAGAGCTCGGAGGAGGGGATGGTTACTGTGCTGAGCAGCGGGTATGGGACTCTTTCCACCTGGGAGCATGGGTTAGATACAGGGCGGCCCAGTTCCACAGAGGGGAGGGACGAGGCGCTGTGGTCCCCGAACCAGCAGGACGGGAGTCTCACACCATCACCTATACCTCTCGCAAGCCCTCTGGGCCAGAACCCGCTGAGCAGAACCAATGACAAGCTCCAGACGGCAGTTGCACTTGATGTGCTGACTGATAAACAGAGAGTAATAAGGTAGAGTTACAGATGGTTAGGTATGATTGTAGTCAATACCACTGATGAAAGTAAATGAATGCGACCAAAAATGAAATGTATATTTGTCTAAAACTAATTTCAAAGATTTATATGAGCTTTTAGATCATTTTTAAGATCATGAGAAATTCAATCAAATGTGTTTAAAGTTCATATTCAAATTTTAAAATTCAAATTCTAAAATTTTACTAAGAGTAAAAGCTAATTCAAAATATGAATTTAAAAACAAATTGCCTTGGCAGCTCACTGAAATATGTTTAAGTTGAATTACTAAAATTACTAACTAAAATTAAACTAAAACTGAAATAGAATTTAACTGTGGTAATTGTAATTTATATTATAACAATAATTAAATTAATAATAATAATAATAATAAATAATCACAACCATTTAGAAATATTTGTAAAAAAACAAAAACTAATAAAACATGACAAAGCACACAGCAATATTACTAAAAGTAAACTCAAGTTAAAGTAATAGTAGTATAAAAGCACTGAAATAACACTGGTTATAATGAACGCTGTTGAATCATTTTGATCACATTAAGAGATCCAGCTGTTTTGTGTTATATGTTGTGTAGTCAACCACTGACCTCCTGGGCCCAAAGGCAAAAACACAGGCAGAAAAAGAGCCGAACGACACCAAACCGGACGTCACATGTGGAGGAGCGGGACAGGAGCACAGCAGGAGCAGGATCTCCTAAGGAGCACACAGATCACTTACCTGATGTAAGCACTTACTAATATTGAATACTTTTTTTTTTTTTTTGATGAACAGCGGGGATCTTTATATATAATAACAAAGCATATTTTTTTACCAATTCAAGCAGTAAACTCTTTCAAATGTCATTCCATCTTTTCTACTGTAAAATATCTTTTACAATATTGGTATCATGCCAGTTTATAAATTGAAATGCAGAAAATGTCAGATTTATAACTGGTCAACATTTCTGTCATGCATCTCGGATAAAGTAAACCGTTTGAATTGTGCATCATTTGCTGTTTCAGAGATAAGATGAAGCATCACTGTTCAGCTTATTACTGTGAATGTTCCTAGAAGCCTCTGTATGCGTTTAAAACTTCTTTCTGAGTATAATAGTCTTTTGTTTTCTGGCTTTTTCCTCAGCGTGGATGCAGCACAGCCTCCATGAATCCATTGCCTCTAAAGAGAAGTGACAGTCTGGTGTCTGAAGCCTCAGGTAACAAATTTCACTAAGAATCAAGCTCCGCTGTCTGTTCAACAGCACACAGGAGAGATGCAATGGTGATTGTAGGATTCTTTTAATGTTACATTTGAAGAGGTTTTGAATAAGGGCTTTAGATTGATGTAATTTCTGATTATTGTGAAATTGCTATGCACATACTCATATTCCCTTTGATTTTCCAGGCCTGTCTTACTGGAAACTGGATGAGAGTGAGTTATACCGCCCTCTACCTGACAACTTTGAAAGTGCTTCCTTTTTCCTAATGCAGGTAAACTTTTATTCACTTAGTCTCTAGGAGAAACTAACTAAAAAGCAGCAATGTTATTATCCTAACTGCATCAAAACGATAGCTTTTCCAGTTACTAGCTATGTTTTCCAGTGAGTAGTAGAGTAATGTGACAGAATCGTATAAATCACATGAATAAATCCTAAAATATTTGTATTTATTTTTTATTCGTTCACTGTCACTTTGCATTTCATGTAGAACTACAATTGCTTTACAAATGTAGAACTACAAGTTTTGGTTAGTTTTACTTGTTTTAAGTTACAGTATAGTATGATGTAGTGAGAATATGGAGCTAATACTCAAGGTGATTATGCTGACATTTATATGGGCAAAAAGTAAGATAAAATTCTGATTCTGAAATTCTCCAATAATATTTCTGAGATTTCTATGCCTAGTTTTATGATCAAAGCTCTGTAATTTCAAAACATATAATGAACAACAATGTAACATTTCTCAAAAGCTTGAATCATATTTCTCAATTATATTTGATACTCATATTTGAACATGATTTTTCTGAAAAATGATGTATGGATAATTAAGTAAACCCAAGTTGCTTCGGTCCAGTAAGTGTTCACCTTGAAATATTACTAACAATATAAAAGTTATTCTTAAGTTTACTCTATAAAATTCAGTAAAGATTTCACAGGAAAAAGATACGTAAACCATTTACAATCATACTAAATTGATACAATCATACTAAGCAGTTGCTTAAGAGTATAAACTATCAATCAGATGACAGAAGTCATGTTGTAGATTGTGTGTAACAGGCTTTTCAGAGAAGTTTTGATCATTTAAAGGCCTTAAATTTGCATAGCAAATATGATACAGCAGGCTTTATGGGGTTAAATAAAAACTGATGAACAAGTTGTTGTTCTGTGGCACACAGACTCCAGATGAGAACCGTCTGTCCCTGCGGGAGATCTACCAAAGCAAGAGAGCAGATCCCAAAGGCCACGAATGGGACTCCTTAATCAACTCATCCACCTCGTCTCCTCAGGTCAGAGCAGAGCCAATTAACACAAGAATTAATTAAGGAGCAGAACGTCTCAACTGTTGCTCCCTCACCCAGGTGTTGACTCTGGACTCCATGGTGCATGTGAAGCACTCGGATCGTACGTCAGGCTTCACGTCGCCGTCCCACTTCAGCAGTCCATCTGTGCAGGTCCGGGCCTGTCCCGGCAGCAGCGGTGCGCCCGTCAGTCCCGACTCCATGGCCCTGCGCAGCCACAGTGACACCGACTGCATGTCTAACGCCAGCAGTCTGTCTGCACAGCAGGTGCCCGACCGGACGTCTCCCTCGCTGGTGGCGCTGAGAGCAAACCAGGCCAACAGTGAGGATGAGGGCAGCCACACTGCCACGGTCACAGTACAGCCCAGAGGACTGTCTGCTCAGGACATGTACAAGCCCAACAGAAGCAGCCCCGAGACAGGCAGTGGGAAAATGGAGCAGACGACCTTGCTGGAGGACCCAGTTGTTCTCTCGCTGTAAGAGTCGTGAAAATCCCGCTAAAGTTAACATGAAATGACATTTACAACGTCTGAAAGAAGAAAGTCATATACACCTAGGATGCATCGGGGGTGAGTGAAACAGCCTAATTTTCATTTTTGACTGAACTAACCCTTTAAAGTCAAAAATTATTTTGAAAAGCTTGGTCACAAAAATGCATAACAATCAAACTGGTCATTATTTTTTTTCCCTTCTCTCCCTTTTTTTTTTTAAATAAGAAATTAATACTTTTATTCAGCAGGGATGCATTTAACTGATCAAAAGTGACAGTAAAGACATTTATAATGTTACACAAGATTCTATTTCAAGTTAATGCAGTTCTTTTGATCTTACAAAGTTTGTGATGCATTAAAAAACTACCAACGAAAACAACCATATGGCCTTTATGGGAAGGTTACATCAGCAGACATGTTTTCGGAAGTGGAAAAAGATGGGAAAGTGTTGGAAAAAGTGGACTGACTATTACATTTTTTTTCAAATAATTAATGCAAAATTGCATTTACAAGGCATTTAAGTAGTTGCCTTTTAACTTCCTCACTATCCTTAGACAAACATTGTCTAACACTACCATTCAAAAAATATTTTTTAAAGGTGCTGTATGTAGGATTGACACCGTGTGGTTGAACTAGGTATTGCAATCCAAATTCAAAATATTGGAGATATATCGGCCCCTCCTCCTCAGACTTGACGCACACGCAGGTTGCCAGATTGACGACACCAACAAGAACGGGTGCACTTGACGATGAATGAAATGAAATGCGTTGTGTTTTCCGCCAACTGGCAACCCGGGGTGTCGAAATGCAATTGGGTAAACTGGCAGTGGGCGGGTTTCACAAACCAAAACAGACCGACATTCCAGCCCGGAACACACATTTTCAAAGGAGAATAACTGACTGTAACATTGTTTTCCTTTGCTAAAGTAAGGAAACTTTGCTTCTTTTGATCCTGTAAACAAACGTTGGTTTTCACGAGACTCACCGGCGCATGCGCAACGCTGACCTCATACGTCATGCCCCCGGAACTGCTTCTGTGTACAACTGCTGGCGCAAGCTAGATTCAAGTGATTATTACGTTTTGAATATCGATATTTTTCTTACAAAAACGCATCGATTCGCTACAGGAGGCCTTTGTTCACCCCCCGGAGCCGTGTGAGACACTTTTTTTTTTGTGGAAAGGTGCTTTTTATTTCACGTCTTTTGAACCGAAGGAATGCAACACCCGCTGAGTACAACGATAGAGCTTGAAAGATCAAAGACAATTTTTAATATAACTCCGACTGGATTTGTCTGAAAGAAGAAAGTCATATACACCTAGGATGCATCGGGGGTGAGTGAAACAGCCTAATTTTCATTTTTGACTGAACTAACCCTTTAAAGTCAAAAATTATTTTGAAAAGCTTGGTCACAAAAATGCATAACAATCAAACTGGTCATTATTTTTTTTCCCTTCTCTCCCTTTTTTTTTTTAAATAAGAAATTAATACTTTTATTCAGCAGGGATGCATTTAACTGATCAAAAGTGACAGTAAAGACATTTATAATGTTACACAAGATTCTATTTCAAGTTAATGCAGTTCTTTTGATCTTACAAAGTTTGTGATGCATTAAAAAACTACCAACGAAAACAACCATATGGCCTTTATGGGAAGGTTACATCAGCAGACATGTTTTCGGAAGTGGAAAAAGATGGGAAAGTGTTGGAAAAAGTGGACTGACTATTACATTTTTTTTCAAATAATTAATGCAAAATTGCATTTACAAGGCATTTAAGTAGTTGCCTTTTAACTTCCTCACTATCCTTAGACAAACATTGTCTAACACTACCATTCAAAAAATATTTTTTAAAGGTGCTGTATGTAGGATTGACACCGTGTGGTTGAACTAGGTATTGCAATCCAAATTCAAAATATTGGAGATATATCGGCCCCTCCTCCTCAGACTTGACGCACACGCAGGTTGCCAGATTGACGACACCAACAAGAACGGGTGCACTTGACGATGAATGAAATGAAATGCGTTGTGTTTTCCGCCAACTGGCAACCCGGGGTGTCGAAATGCAATTGGGTAAACTGGCAGTGGGCGGGTTTCACAAACCAAAACAGACCGACATTCCAGCCCGGAACACACATTTTCAAAGGAGAATAACTGACTGTAACATTGTTTTTCAGATAAACAAGTATGTTAACTTAGCATGTTTCTTAAATATCTGCAAAAATATTATGGTATTTTTTTGCTTTAGTGGAGAAAAAAACTTACATACAGCACCTTTAAAGAAATTAATGCAAGAAATTAGTCTTCAAGGATGCATTAAACTGATCAAAAATGACAGTAAAACATTTATAATGTTACAAGTTTTCTGTTTTAAATAAATACTGTTCTTTATAACTTTTTGTTCATCAAAGAATCCTGAAAAGAAATGTATCACTGTTTTCACAAAAATATAAATAAGCACAACTGTTTTCAACATTGACAATAATCAGAAATGTTTCTTGAGCAGCAAATCAGCGTATTAGAATGATTTCTGAAGGATCATGTGACACTGAAGACTGGAGTAATGATGCTGAAAATTCAGCTTTGATCACAGGAATAAATGACATTTTTAAAATACATTCAAATAAAAAAGTTATTTTAAATTGTAACAGTATTTCACAGTATTACTGTTTTCACTGTATTTTTGATCAAATAAATGCAGCCTTGGTGAGCTGAAGAAACTTCTTTCAAAAAGTTAAAAATCTTATGGATCCGAAATTTTTAACTGTGTAGCTGAAGATGCTGATTGATCATATTTTAGTGCTTTACTGAACCTATCCAATGTTATTTGGTATATCCACATATCTGATGTTCTAGTGCTACCACACTAACTTATGGTTTGTCTAATCTTTCTAGAATGAGACAGAACCTGAGAGAGAAACATTCCCGTCACATATCTGATCTCAGAGCGTACTATGAGGCTGAGATCAGTGCCCTGAAGGAGAAACTAGATCTGGTGAATTTGCCTCTTGACATGGAGAAAAGCAACCAAATCTTGCTTGAGAGGTGAGAAACAATACACATGAATTCATACTGTTTCAGATTGTATAATGAAATTTAATAAGAAAAAACACAATATATTGTCAAAATAAATCCATCCAAAATGTAGATGAGTTTGTTTCTTCATAAATTTAGCATTACTTCATTTTCTCACCAATGGATCCTTTGCAGTGAATGGGTGCCGTCAGAATCAGAGTCCAAACAGCTGATAAAGACATCACAATAATCCACAAGCAATCCACACCACTCCATCAATTAACATCTTTTGAAGTAAAAAGCTATGTGTTTGTAGGAAACAAGTCCATCAAGAAGACATTTTAACTTGAAACTGTTGCTTCTGGCCAAATACGAGTTCATAATCCATAATATCGCTTCCTCCAGTAAAAAAAGTCCATCTCCTGTTGTCCTCTCACATCAAAATCCACCCACATATTTGTTTAGAACTGTTTTGGACTGTTTCCGCTTGTAAACAGTGGTTGATCTGTGTATATTTCTCACCTGATTCAAAGAAGACGCCACCGGAGAAAGCAATATTATGGATAGAGGACTCGTATTTTAGTCTAAATAATGTCTTAATGATAAATTAATTTTTTTACAAACATGCAGCTTTTGGCTTCACAATGTTAATTGATGGACTGGAGTCGTGTGGATTATTGTCATGTTTTTATCAGTTGTTTTTTAACATTCAGTCGAGAATATTTATATTCTGGTTAATGAACAGTACTTTTTGTTAACTGTCTTAAGAAGTAATCATTAAAAACGAATTAACTCCATTTTATCATTTTAGCGTATCATCACGTGTCGAACCAAATAGCGAGTGTACAACTTACTAATAGCCAGTAGATCTAATGTGGTATATTGATATATATTTGGCTCTGTCTTCAGCCTGTTGTTTGTCTCTGCGCTCACATCAGCACAGTGACATCTGGTGTCTGGTGTTTAACGCACGATAAACACTCTGTCATCGGCGGAGTCCGATGAACTCTGACTGATTGTGTCTTTGATCATCGTTTGGCAGATGTCAGCACCTGGAACGAGCGTTAACGGAGGCGAGCACACACATCCGAGAGCTGGAGATCAAAAACCACCTCTTGGAGAGACAGCTGGTACGAGTCACCGCCTCCTTCTAAAACAGGAAATACATGAGTGGCTTGTGTACGAGAGACTCGTATGTTGACATGGCAATTGTGCTTGTAGTCAGCAAAATTGTATAAATTATATACAAGCACTTTAAAGGGGTTGTGTCACTGAAACAGGGTTTTGTACTTTGTAAACATTTCACTTTCACAACTCAAAGCTATCCGGAACGTTTACTGTGTACCTAGCAACTGTATAGCAATGACCTAGCAACCACCCAGAATACCCTAGAAACACCCTGGGAACCACTTAGAACATCCTAGCAACCTCTAGCTCAACATCTATTCAGTAATTAGAGTGAAGAATATCAGGATAGGTTAGTATGGAAGTTGAAATGTCTTTTTATAACATAATTATGACTTTTTATCTCATAATTGAAACTTTTAATCTCGTAATTATGTTGTAGTTACTCAATTTTGACTTTGTCATAATTGACCTATCGGTAAGCCCCGCCCCCCTTAGTTACTGTTGCTCACTCGGACAAACAAACGGAGCTGCTCACTGTCTTACAATGACAGCTGTCAGTGAAAACCTTCTTCCGAGGTGTTTCTGATCAATTTGGGACACAGATGGACCTTCAAGTGGGACTTAAATATGCCATGGAGGGATATATAAAGGATATTAAAATAAATATGTAAAAATACAGATCACAATGCAAAATTTATATATATTATATATGGTCGTCACGATCGCAATGACAACATCCCGGATCAACACCGTTCATATACCGCAGAGTAAGATTAAATTAATTTACATTTAACCAGATTAATTTGGAGAGGCACTCTAATATAGACCTTCGTTTATGTGTTTTGACTTTCGCTGCACGGTACATGACGTGAGAACAGTTCGCTATTAAGGTTTGTACGTTAGCATGGACTCACTAACTTTAACGCTAATGTTAGCTAGTTTTAGCCAGAGATACCTCACTGAAGCACAAGATGACATTAACGTTCTGCTTGAGCAGATGAAAAGTGTAACTTAATGAGAGTATGACAACCAGAAAATGAACGTTTTCATCTTCATTGTGATAGGGGTTGAATGCTTAGGGACATTTTACTCTGTTTTGGTTGGATTTAGAAAATGGAATAAAATAAATTCTATTGCCTATCCTCTCAGGATACCTGGAATTAGTGTTACAAGTACCCTAGGCACATCGTTTTTTTCCATTTTTGTAGCATAAACACCATTAAACCGATGCGAGCTTCGGATCTTCCAATGTTTCTCTATGGTGCTGAAACCTAAAGATGTCCGAGTTCCCCGTGCAACTGATACTCGACTGCCATTGGCTCATCTGCGTTCGAGGGGAGGGGCTTACCGATAGGTCAAATATGACTTTTTATCTCATAATTTTCTACTTTTTAGTCGTAGTTGCAATTTTTGATGTCAAATTTGACTTTTTGGTATATATATAACTTGTCATAATTATGACTTAAGATCTCATATTTTCATATTTTTACATCTTTCTGATGTCATAATTATGACTTTGTATTTCATAATTTAGATTTTTTTATGACATTGTGACTTTATCTCATATCATTAGTATGACTTTTTAGTTCAATTTTGACCATCACAATTATAACTTTTATGTCATAATTATGATATAGTATCTCAAATATTTTGATGTTTTATAACATAATTATGGCTTCTTATCTCAGTTTTGACTTTTTGCCATAATTATAACTTTGTTTCTAATAATTATGACTCTGCATCTCATAATTTAATTGATTTTGTTATAAGTATGACTTTATCTCAATTTTGACCATCATAATTATGATTTTTTTTTTTCGGCTTTATTGTGATATAGGACAGATCAGACATGACAGGAAGTAAGTTGGAGAGAGAGAAGGGGGCGGGTTCGGGAAAGGTCCTCGAGTCGCGATTCGAACACGGGACGCCCGAAGCGCAGCGGCGCTGTATGTCGGCGTGCTTAATACGTGCTTAATATGATAATTATGACTTTTTAATGCGGGAATTATGACTTAGTATCTCATTTCAAGTTTTTATCTCATAATTGTTACTTTTTACTTTCATCGTTATGCCTTTTTTAATGTGATAATTATGACGTTTTATCTCATAATTATAATTTACCAAAGCATTTTTTGGCGGAAATGGGCTTCCATAGGTTAGCTAATCATAACAGTTAATTTG
>NW_015536474.1:1100716-1104276 GCF_001515605.1 Sinocyclocheilus anshuiensis | reverse complement strand
TTAGTCTAAAAGGTACAATAGCAGAAGCAACAGAAACAGGAAATTAAATGTACATTAGAAAGTAAATATATTTTTTCTTAATATGTTCTGCTCTAAAATTTTATTATTATATTTTAGTTATTTAATATTGACTAGATATTCTTTATTTGTCATATTGGAGACATTTGTACACTAATAATTATCATTGTTTAAAGGTGTTAATTTCAAGGATTGGTACCTGACCTGCAACCTCAGAAATCTCTTAAAAATAACTTTAAATCATAATAGTGATCATACATGACTGGGAGCATGGTTGAAACACCATGCTAACCTGAAGTTTGTGTGTTTGTGGTCCAGGCTGAATGGCCAGAGCGATACGACGCGGCCAGCGCCACAGTCCAGGCCCTGCAGCAGCGGTTAGAAGAGACCAAACACAGCAGCCGTGAGAAAGACGCCACCGTGACCACACTGAAGAACCACCTGCGTCAGCTGGAGGAGGCCATGCAGAACGCCTGTAAGGAGGTGGATGAGAAAGAGGCCCGCATGAAGAAAGAACACAAGATGCTTCAGGATGTGAGCTGAGCAGAATCCTTGAAACTTCGCTTATGCTGTTATATTTGACCATAAAGGTCAATGTGATGATGCGCTGTTTTTTTGTTGTTGTTTTTTTGCAGCTCCTCCACGAGTATGATTCACTGAGAAGGGAGCATGAGGGAGCGAAGGTGAGAGCTGTTTTTATCTGACATCATGATACAGATAGTGCATAGAAGTGCACCAACTATTCAGTTGTTTCTTTTCTAACAGGACAAGTTGGCCTCGACTGAAAATAAGCTCTTTGATGCCAATGAACAAATATCAGAACTGAAAAGGTAGTCAGATTTCTTCAATGCAAATCTGCAATTAGTATCATATCAACTATTTTATTACACTGAAATGTATAATTATAGCTAAATTTTATGAATGTAATATTTAACAATTTAATTTAAATTAATATTTAACAATTGTATTTAATTGTTTAATTGTTAAACGTTATAATGTAATTGCTACATTTAATATTCAGCACATATATTCATGAAAAATAGTCGTATGGTAACACTTTACAATAATCTCATTTGATAACATTTGTTAATGCATTAACTAACATGAACTAACAATAAATATTTTGAAATGAAACAATGAATGACCAATTAAATATATTTTACAGCATTTATTAACCTGTGTTAATGTTAGTTAATAAAAATATTAATGTTAATTCATAGTGCACTGATTAATGTTTACAGATACAACATTTTATTTTCATAATGGATTAGTAAATGTTGAACTTAACATTAATTTAAATTAATACGTGCTGTATAACTATTGTTCCTTATAACTAATATGTGACCCTGGAGCACAAAACCAGTCTTAAGTAGCACAAGTATATTTGTAGCAATAGCCAAAAATACATTGTATGGGTCAAAATTATTGATTTTTCTTTTATGCCAAAAATCATTAGGATATTAAGTAAAGATCATGTTCCATGAATACATTTTGAAAATCTCCTACTGTAAATATATCAAAACTTAATTTTTGATTAGTAATATGCATTGCTAAGAACTTCATTTGAACAACTTTAAAGGCGATTTTCTCAATATTTTGATTTTCTTGCACCCTCAGATTTCAGATTTTCAAATAGTTGTATCTCGGCCAAATATTGCCCTATCCTAACAAACCATACATCAATGGAAATCTTATTTATTCGGCTTTCAGTTGATCTATAAATCTCAATTTAAAAAAATTGACCCTTACGACTGGTTTTGTGGTCCAGGGTCACATATAGTTAACTAATGTTAACAAATGAAACCTTATTGTAAAGTGTTACCTGTCATTATTATAAAATAAATTTTAGGAAGTCTATAAAAATAAAGTCATATTTGTTTTGAAATGTACATAATTATAATCATAATTACTGAGACAAATAAAATGTTCTTAATTTGTAATTATGTTTGTTTGTTAATATCATTCATTATATTTACATGTAATATATGTAACATGGGTAGTAATATGAATGCTATATACTAACTAAATGTCTTTTTATTTATGAATTTCTCTATGGTTTTGTAGAGTCATCTCTAAGCTAGAGGCTCAATTCCGACAGCTACAGCACGAAAATCTGGCTAAAACACGTCAATCTCTCCACAGCCACTCACAGCCATCTGGAGCAGGGTACAAAACACGCACCACATACTCATCATCACGGGTCTAAAACACAGCTTTTAGTGTTTTACAACAATGAATATGAACTGTATACACTTATTTAGCAGTTATTGATTCATGGACAGATGCTTGTGTACAGCTTAACTGTTCCTTTCTTCTAATCGAAAAAAAATCAAACTTCAATCTGAATCCCTGAAATGCTTTTACTCCAAGCTGAAACTCACAAATTGAATCATTCCAGTTTGTTCCACCACCCTGATCTTCTGCTTTCACCGAGTAAAAGGCAGCGAGATGTTGATGTGGGCGTGAGGAACGGCGCTGGTCTCAGAGGTGAACAGACATCCGGAGCTAGAGGGTACTGCTCTTCACAATATTCGTTTCTTTATCATTCAGTGGTGCATTCATTTTGAGAAGGTAATTTCTAACTTTGAACTATCCTCTGTCATCAGACGGCTGTCTCCACCAGAGAGAGAACTGACTCAGGGTCACTCTGAAGAGCCGAGGAAGAGGGATGTTCCCCTGACGCCCATGATGAAGGCCCTGATCCAGATGGAGGACACCAAAGCCACTGAGGGCCGCGCACTATCCAAGAACGGCTGTGCTTCCTCCAGTATGTCACAAAACGAATGGGTGCCATCAGAATGAGAGTCCAAACAGCTGATTCAAAACATCACAAGTAATCCACACCACTCCAGTCTATCAGTTAACGTCTTGTGAAGTTAAAAGCTGGATGTTTCTAAGAAACAAATCCACGATTTCAATGTTTTAACTTGACACCATTGCTTCTGGCTAAAATATGAGTCCTATATACATAATATTGTTTTCTCCAGTGAAAAAGTCATCTCGTTTGAATCAGGAGAGAAATATACACATATCAAGCACTGTTTACAAGCTAAAACAGTTCTAAACAAATATGTGACCCTGGACCAGATTTATACATCATACATCATCTGCAAGCTGAATAAATGAGCTTTCCATTGATGCATGGTTTGTTAGGATAGGACAATATTTGGCCGAGATACAACTATTTGAAAATCTGGAATCTGAGGGTGCAAAAAAATCTAAATATTGAGAAAATCGCCTTTAAAGTTGTCCAAATGAAGTTCTTAGCAATACATATTACTGAGTGAAGTGACATGTGGCCAAGTATGGTTACCCATACTCAAAATTAGTGCTCTGCATTTAACCCATCCTAAGTGCACACACACAGCAGTGAACAAACACACACCGTGAACACACACCCGGGGAGCAGTCGGGGGTTCGGTGCCTTGCTCAAGGGCACCTCAGTCGTGGTATTGAAGGTGGGAGAGAGCGCTATACATTCACTCCCCCCACCTACAATCCCTGCCAGTACGAGACTCGAACCCACAACCTTTGGGTTACGA
>NW_015536474.1:1080795-1090942 GCF_001515605.1 Sinocyclocheilus anshuiensis | reverse complement strand
TTTTTACACTACCATTTAAAAGTTTGGGGTCAGTGAGTTTTTATTTTGTTAATAAATTAATACTTTTTAAATTTTACTTTTAAAAGCGTGACAGTAAATACATTTATAATGTTACAAAGATATTTATTTCAATAAATGCTGTTCTTTTGAACTTTTATAATGGTTTTGTCACATAGTTTTATTAAGCATGGGTTTCCACAAATATCAAGCTGCACAACTGTTTTCAACATTGATAATAATCAGAAATGTTTCTTGAGCAGCAAATCAGCATATTAGAATGATTTCTGAACGATCACGTGACACTTAAGCCTGAAAAAATGATGCTGAAAATTCAACTTTGCATCACAGGAATAAATGACATTTTAAAATATATTAAAATAGAAAACTCGTCTGAGCCTGCAGAGAGCAGTGAGTCTGAGGAGCCTGCGGTCGGAACCAGCTGGGACGAACAGGAAGCTGCCGGTGAAGAGACGGCCCTCTCCAGTCAGCCTCACATTCAGTCGCTGGCTGACGCAGAGCGCCTCTTTGATGAGCTCACACAGGAAAAGCAGCAGGTGATTGTGGGATATTTCCTGTTATGACATGGCTCTCTAAAACACTTGATTCTGATTGGTCGATCGTGGCATTCTAAGATCAAATGCTGTAAAAATATTTTGTTCATTGTTGCTTCATGTTAGTTAATGCATTCATGAATTTTTTACAAATGAGACCTTATTTTAAAGTATTACCCAGCTAAACCAGTTAATAATGTACTGTAGTAAACTAGTTAATAATGTAGTAAAAACTGTATGCACAGTTTTTTAAATGCACAGTTGGGAAACCTGTGAAAATGAATTGTTAAAATGGGAAAAGTTTGCAAGTCACTGAACAAAAACATTGAAATATGACAATCTTCATCTGTGGATTAAATAAATAAATATTACATATTTAAAAATATATAATTTATGCATTCAAATATTAAACACACACACACACACACACACACACACACACACACACACACACACACAGTCTGTCTGTGAGCATTTATTGGTAAAATATATATATGTATGTGTGTGTGTGTGTGTGTGTGTGTGTAAATTCTATTTTTTTAGCAATTTCTAAAACCCATGATTTAATTCTAGCTCAGTTGTGTTCATTCATTATTTCAATTCTGGCCATAGACATGCTATAGTCATTGTGAAACTCTGAAAGCTCATGGAAGGCATGTCACAACATCCCGTGAGTGTTTGAACAGCGTGTGACTCTCTCACGGCTCGTGCTGGTTTGAGACTGACTGACGATCGATGGTAGCGCATGTTTCTGCTGTGACCTCAGCACTACACATTACATAACCTGACTTTATAGTGCTGCTGGTTAATCACGTCTATTTTTAGCAAAAGCTTCCCTTTTCTTATTCATGCTGAGGAGTGCTAATTCAAAACCCTGTTGTTTAATCTCAGCTGTTTCCATCCAGCAATTTGCTAAAAGCTATGACACTTTCACCCAATATTTATTTATTTTCCACAGATTGAGGCAGCACTGAGCCGAATTCCAGGAGCCGGGGCCCGGGTCACGTTGCAGACCAGGTTAGACGAGGTGGGAACACAATCACTTTCTATTCACATGCATATAGAATAGGGCTAGGCAAAAAAAAGATGTTTCGATTAATCGTTTTTTAAAATGTGGTCGATTTGTTATTGATTCTCAAAAGCTGCAAATCGATCTCTTCCATATTTATTTCCGCAAAGATTTAACACAAGATCTGATTAACGTGAATCTTCTCCACTAGATGTCGTCCTCTCATTTACCTTGCGTGATGTTACAAAGGAAAGCCTAACATTCATTCATTGCTTAACATGACGGAGATACTGTTGACGAACAAAGCAATATTGCGTGATTTGCAATGCCGAGGTGAAGTGCTGTAGTAACACTACAAGTCTGTGGAAGCATTTGACATCACGCATATGGCGCTATGATTTCTGCAATATATGACAATATGACGACACAAACATTATCTCCACAGCTGCTCTGAGAGTCCCTTCATTAGCATTTTACCGTTTCATTTGAGGAAAAATTACCGTAATATCACATACACAGCAGCTGCAAGTTCTTGACAGCAACCCGTCAAAATAAATGTTTGGTTTAACTTGAAGAAACTGTGACAGAAATATATTACTGTTGTGCAGTAGAATGTAAGCTTCAATGTAATAACAATACTACTACTACAAATAATAAATACTACTAAAACTTTATTTTTAAAGAAATTATCACACTTTTTTTCTTCCTAATGTTAACAGTAAACCTCTGTTGTGTAGCACTTTGTTTGCCAAAAAAATTGAAGGATAAATTACGTTTTATATATACCAGAAAAAATTAAGAGAACATTTATATATATATATATATATATATAGTAAAAATTTTACATTTTTTATTTAATTATCTATTAAATGCACTGTGAAAAACATAGTAAGCAATATATATATATATATATATATAAATATATATATAGTAAATAAATATAATACAAATATTAGATCATGATATGAGCAATTATATTTCAGTATACTGCATATTACAGTTTAAGCGGACATTTCTAAAACCCATGGTATATATTATGATATAGTTACTTTTTGCTGGAAATTCATCCCCAAAGTGTTGCATATGTTGCATAACCATGATGATGCCTATTGTTGTTAATCCAGTAACACTTTACAAATGAAAGGCTCTACATCTAATTTGAGTATTTTCTTGAGGAAAAATTACCGTAATATCACATACACAGCAGCTGCAAGTTCTTGACAGCAACCCGTCAAAATAAAAGTTTGGTTTAACTTGAAGAAACTGTGACAGAAATATATTACTGTTGTGCAGTAGAATGTAAGCTTCAATGTAATAACAATACTACTACTACAAATAATAAATACTACTAAAACTTTATTTTTAAAGAAATTATCACACTTTTTTTCTTCCTAATGTTAACAGTAAACCTCTGTTGTGTAGCACTTTGTTTGCCAAAAAAATTGAAGGATAAATTACGTTTTATATATACCAGAAAAAATTAAGAGAACATTTATATATATATATATACTTTATGAATGAAAGGCTCTACATCTCATTTGAGTATTTTCTTTTGTTACTTGAATTTTTTATTTTAAAGATGGTTATGCATAACAAAAGACATCAGTGGGAAAAATAGATGCGTAACATTATGAACTTCATGGTTTTAGGTGTCACTGGAGAATCGCCTAGAAAAGGTGAACCACGACCTCGGGTTCATCCGCATGACTCTGAAACGATTCAACATCCTGCGATCTTCTGCCAACATATAGCCAACGGCTGCTGTGAACTGTCATGAATCATGATCTTTACCCTGGACTATATGAATTAATATTACAATGGAACAGTTGTTACACTGTACAGACTCCGATATGTACATGTTCAGTAAATATTTCTACTTTTATTACTGTGGGATCTATTTTGTATGTTTTATTACATGGTGAACATACTATAAAGTATATTTTAATAATGCCTAGATTTGTAAAAATATTTACTTTTTTAATGTCACAGAAATATGGGAAATTGTATGCTCGACTCGATATTTTTTATTTGATTTGTTTGCTGCTGATTTAAATGAATGGCAAAAGTTCAGACCTGCAGGGCAGCTCATTTGCATATGTTTCCATTCCACTATGTCTTACGACTCTTAATTTAAATAACACTTGAAAAGGTTTATAACTCGCTCAAATATCAGGCTTTCACTGTCTGTGGCATGTTTATTAATTTACGTGATAACATTGCCAGTGCCATACGTGAGCAGAGAATGATAGCACATATCTGATAATAAGAAGAGTAGAGTTAAATTGCCTTGTCGAAATCATCTCGCGCAAAGAACACAAACCCAAACCAGCACCGACTGTTTACACATGATTATCAAAGCTAGACCTCTGACATTTTCCAGTGCAGCACAGGATGTACTGCTTACTTTGATGCATGAAATTTGAAATATGCTCTTCTCTGCTTTTCCATTGTTAGCTGTTGACTGTTCAGTTTTTGTTTTTTTCCTGTAGCTCATGTAATCTATTTAACTGTTGCACAAAATGTTCCACAATTAAAACTGCATACTGAATCATGTGTTTGAGTCATTATGATTTGATGACATCTGGAATATGTTAGACTCTTGGCTGTTTGCTCAAATCATTCATTAAATGAGCTTAAAATGTGTTTGTGTTCATCAGAACTATTTGAGTGTTAAAGGCATAATTCGACCAAAAAAGGAAAATTAATTTCTGGATGTATGTAAGCGAAGAAGTGTGTGTGTGTGTGTCTGTGCGTCTGTGTGTCTGTATGTGTGTGTGTTGTGAACCTGCCAGATTCAAACGTGCAAAAGCGTAATTTATTTTGAGCTTGGGTGGAAGGCATGATTTTCAGTAATTATCAACTTAGAAGATATAGTAAAAATAATGACTTTGAATTTATGTGACTACATTTAAATGTAGTTTCTCACAAAACAGTCATATGTTTTTTTTTATAGTTATTATTGTTATATTTTTTGGAGACTTGTTCACACCAGGAACAATAATTATAACTATATTAGCGTCCATACCAATACATAACATTCTGTTTAAATGTTTGAGCTCTTAAAAGCAGATTCTGATTGGCTGTCAATGTTTTATCGTTCCTCAGCTGGAAAAAAACATTTTGAAAGTGATTCCAATGATATTGTTCCTCTGTGTCGTTATTGTTATAAGGTGGACTCTGCTGTTTCTTTAAATTTAGAATGATTTTAAAACTATATTTATCGTTATAGTACAGTATATCGTTATTTTCTTAGATGTGAACCGAAGGGATAGTTCTCTGAAAATGAAAATGTTGTCATAATTTACTCACCCTCAAGTTGTTCCTGTATGAGTTTCTTTGAAGAATGTTCGTAAACAAACAGTTGATGGTAGCCGTTGACTTCCACAGTATTTTTTTCCATGTCTACTGTCAGCTACAAACATTTTTCAAAATATCTTCTATGTTCAGCAGAAGAAAGAAACGCATACAGGTTTGGAACAACATGAGGGTGAGTAAATGATGATATAATTTTACATTTTGGATGAAATATCTCTTTAAAAAAACTATAACCATTCACTTTTAATGTATGGAAAAGAGCTGCTTGGACGTTTTGCAAAAACAAAAAGCCCGGCCTTTTTTCCACAGAAGCAAGAAAAACAGCTTTGCAATGCATGAGGGTGAGTAAATGATCTTTCATTTATGCATGAACTGTAGGTTTCAATCTACTTTTAGGCTACTTTCTTGTTCTTTTTGTAGCTTGACAGCTAGTCCCCATCCACTTCCACTGTATAGACGATCAGCTTGAACAATATGCGAAATATCTCCCTTTGTGTTTCACAGAAGCCATGTGGATTTGGAACAACATGGAGGTGAGTAAATAATGGCAGAATGTTTATTTTTTGGCTAAACTGTCTCTTTAAGAAACACTTATAAAAGCAGCGATTCACGCGTTACGCCGCCAGAGGGTGCTACAGCGATGGAAAAAATAACCCCTAGAGGAAGGGAGAGGCGAATTTGCCATCCAATGATGTCGGACCAGAAACGATGCTGCTCGCAGTTTCGGTAAAGATAGAAAGAAGCAAAGGACGTGCACGCACTGAAAAGCTAGGTCAAGGGTTTGAGAAAGAGCATACGCTTTGAATAGACCCACAGAACCCACGGGACGCCTCGCAAATGCACGGATCAGCATACCTGTACAGTTCTTCTGCACGCTGTTTTTTAAGGGATCAGCTATATGAGCTGCAGCGGATATAATGATGCAGGAAGCCCCACTGCCGCTGCTGTTCACGCTGAAAACAATGCAAAGGCAGTGACAGTCAAGCTCGAGCTCTGCTGTGGTTTAACCAGTCCTGTCACTTCCTCTTTGACGTGTGCATGTTGTGGACTGTCAGCCGTACGCGCTTTTTTAAAAGCACAGGACTTTATTTTTTGACTGCATGGAGGACACTGTCGGCCTGCTTTGCTGTTTTATTTAGTCGGCTCAACCGGGAGCCAGCGGCTCGCTTACAGACAGCGCGGGGAAATAGCGTTGCAGCGACCGGCAGACACCTCGACCTGCGGCGGGGATGTGTGTGAGCTAAAGCCGCCGGATATCGATGGCCGCGTCGCTCTGATAAGAGCCGCTTTGAGCTAAAGGTAAGAAAAAACAAAGCCCGCGAAATATCTGCTCGCGTTTGAAATGTTATTCTCAACGGTCTCATTTTTAATTTCAACGGTCGCTTGTGAGTTAACTTAGCTAGCCACGACCTTCTCTAGCTGTCAATCCTGACCAAAATAAATAATTAAACTCCTTAAACCCTGATTTTTTAAAACCAATTTATGGTTCGTTTAAGTGGGGAACACTTGAACCATTTGGGAGTTGTAATGAGATTAATGTATGTGGGTATTAAAGGTGTTATTTAATTGCGGAGGAGATTATCGTATTATTTAGATGCTGTAATTTTAGTCTTATCTTAAGGCTTTTACGGTTGTCTAGATTAGATGGTATTCATAAATGAGCCAATCTTCGCGGTAGCATGAATTGTTAATGAGGGTTATCACTGGGCAGTCAAATCACTTTTCACCGTTTGATATTCTAGTCAAGCCCCTTGTACCTGTTGTAATGTATGCTGTATTAATTATTCACTTTCATGAATTAGCATTGAATGTATTTATATTCTCATGGGTATTTGGCAAGATATCTTAGTTGTCATTTATATTTCTGTGTAATTTATAGATGGGTATGAAAATAGATTATTTTGCACGTGTTTTCCTCAGGAAAGCTAGTCATGAGGTGTATAGTTTGATTTTTGGGTCTTGAATTTGTGACCTATCAAAGTTAATTAGCTGTCAGAGATAATTTACCTGGTTGAAGAAGATTAGTTAGCTCTACAAGTGACATTATCTGCTGTAAGTAGACTGATGAATACCTAATTCAAGTCATTCTGTGCTGTGAATAAGTAATATAACTTTTTTTTTTAATGTCAACATTTTAGGTTTGCGATGAACACTGTCTGGAAAAACACTGATGTATGGATTTTTAAAATAATAGAAAAACAGTTTGTGTTTTTATACAATGAAAACGTTAAAAAGAAAAAAAAGTTATGTTATAAAATTAACCATGTTTAAAACAAAAAAATATATAATATAATAAAAAATATAATAAATATATAGCTATTTTGATTATAAGTTTTTCAAATTGTGCTACACACTCTAAAGTATCTTATTAGATAGAAATTGATACTTATGTAATATGACTTTTGGATTTTTCTTAACATAGGAGCACTGTTGATGTTTACCCAAATCATTTAAAAAATATTTGATCATTTTACAATAGTTTTTTGCATATATGGTTGACTCAAATGACACAGACATGACTTTCTATCATGTGTTTTTGCATGTCCATATTATCTATCTATCTATCTATCTATCTATCTAATACTGGTTCCCCCCAATATACAGATTAGTGTTGACCAATGGCTGATCATTAAATTTCTACATTTGGTCCCCCCCAGTCCTAAATATGTGGTTACATCCTCGATATCTAGCATTAATTTCATCTGTCTTTGATTAATAAACACATCAAACACAGTGCATCATCCAGTAATAATTGCAGTCTTGTCAGGATAATTGGGATGTTCTTCACATCTTAATCGCAGGGTCACAATTATCTCGTCATGGAATTGTTAATTTTAGCTGCTATTCCACTTTGGAGCCTCGTTTTGCCGTGCGCTCGCAGGACACTCCCTTTCGCCAGCAACCTACATTTTTAGTTAGCGAGACCTCATAGTTTGCCATGTTCTTTTCAAGCACATCGAGGGAGAGGAAAAAATGCTTCCCTGTATCTAATTATGCTGCCAAAATGATTAGGTTTGTTCTTAATGAATCCTGTTATGGAGCAGCCATCGTAGAAAGAATGAGTCACATTGATTGCCTTCCACTCCCCCCCCTCCCGGCCCGGCCGGAGAACGCTTGCTAATGGCTGCAGCTCCGTCAGGGATGTACGGTAGACGGAGGTGAGGCAGGCCGCTGCCAGGCTCATGACAGCATGCCGATGTGACCCCGACACCGTCAGCAGCGGGCCGGTGGCACAGCGAAGAGAGGGAAGAGGAACAGCGGGGCAACACTACGCAGTTGCACCTTGTTATTTATAGCCACATAGTAAACATTGAAATGTATTCCCTCCAAACAAGGCAACCAAGGATGCTAGGAGCCACGAAGCTGCTACAGAACATACTTATGTTCATTTAGGCCAGGAAGTTTGTTATCCATTGTGTTGTTACTGCGAAAGAGCCAGTGCTGAGCTTTCTTTACAGTGGCTTTTTCTTGGGAAAAATGTAATAATTTTACATCACAATAACTGTATATATTACAATATATATATCTTTGCTGTAAATTCAACCACAAAATGTTTTATATATTACATAAACATATAGAAATTGCTGTTTTTGTTAATCCACCGAATTAAATATACTTTAATACTTGAAAAGATGATTAAATGAATATGTCGGGTACCAAATCAAAGCAAAAACAGCTTTGCATTTTATATAATACTTCCACTCTCAGAAAAAAAGGTACAAAAGCTGTCACTAGTGCAGTACCCTTTTAAAACGTACTAAAGTGTACCATATAGGCACTAATGTGTACATTGTAGAGACCGATATGTACCTTTAAGGTACCAGTACGTACGTACCTTTTAGGGATAAATATGGTACAAAGATGTACCTTTTGCAAAGGTACTTCCTTAGTGACAGCTTTTGTGTAAGTGTAAAAACAAAGACTTTTGAAATTTTTTTTTTTTTAATTAGCAATGTTTGAAGCCATTGTAATGCAGCTGATATATGAATAAATGTAACAGAGAGCAGCAGCCTTGACGTCAAAACCCAGAAGACTAATTCACCATGGGTTCCCTTGAGATTTTCCTATGGGTTTTTATAATGGGGTTTTTCTAGTAAAATAAGGTCTGTGGAAAACATAACTTATGACACTTGGATGTTTTATTGTACTGTACAATGTAAACTGCTCACACCAAACATTCTTATGCAGTTACTTATTGCAAACATATGCTTTTTAAAATGCGCATTTTCAGTATGGGTGTTATCAATATGCATTGCGAAATGTCCATGTATTGTCATTTACCACAGAACTTATTTTACTCATAAATTGAAAACCCCCATTATAAAAACCCATAGGAAAATCTCAAGGGAACCCATGTTGAATTAGTCTTCCAGGTTTTGACATCAAGTCTCTCTATTGTATGCAAGTTGATTTTTATGTTAATTTTATTTTATTTTTTCTAAATGATGCTATTTTTTTATTAAGTTGCAGCTTTGCTTAACAACCATAAACATCCTCTTAAACTGTGTCTACACAACATAAATTGCTTCTATTTCAATCAGCTATAAATGCATGTCTGCGAGACGAGTTTCAGCGTAAACAGTTTTTTCTTTTGCGCCATAGTATAAACTGTATCAGAATCGCAGGTTGACTTGTTTATGCCATTGCATGGTACATACCATCATGCATATCTTCCTAGCCCTTTACTTTAAAATGAGTGAATGAACATAATATATGATGATAATACTAGTAATACTGTTGTTAACCATATTGGCAAAGGGCATCTCAGGAACCACACTCCAGTGGTTTGAGTCTTATCTCTCAGATAGGTCCTTCAAGATATCTTGGAGAGGTGAGGTTTCCAAGTCACAACATCTAACTACTGGGGTGCCTCAGGGCTCAGTTCTTGGACCACTTCTCTTCTCTGTCTACATGGCATCACTAGGTTCTGTCATTCAGAAACATGGCTTTTCATATCACTACTATGCTGATGACACTTAACTCTACCTCTCATTCCATCCTGATGATCCTATGATAGCTGCTTGCATCTCAGCTTGTCTAACAGACATTTCTTGCTGGATGAAGGACCATCACCTTTAACTCAACCTTGCCAAGACAGAACTGCTTGTGGTTCCAGCAAACCCATCGTTTCATCACAATTTCACCATCCAGTTAGGCACATCAACCATAACTCCTTCAAAAACAGCCAGAAACCTTGCAGTTATGATTGATGATCAGCTGACTTTCTCAGACCACATTGCTAAAACTGCCCGGTCCTGCAGATTTGCTTTAT
>NW_015536474.1:1079089-1080375 GCF_001515605.1 Sinocyclocheilus anshuiensis | reverse complement strand
GATTTGCTTTATTCAACATCAAGAAGATCAGGCCCTTTCTTTCGGAACATGCTTCACAACTCCTTGTTCAAGCTCTTGTTCTGTCCAGGCTGGACTATTGCAATGCTCTCTTGGCAGGTCTTCCAGCCAGTTCTATCAAACCTTTACAATTAATCCAGAACGCGGCAGCAAGATTAATTTTTAACGAGCCGAAAAGAATGCACGTCACACCTCTGTTTATCAGTTTGCACTGGCTATCAATAGCTGCTCGCATAAAATTCAAGGCATTAATGTTTGCCTACAAAACCACCACTGGCTCTGTACCCCTTTACCTAAATTCATTACTTCAGAGTTATGTGCCCTCTAGAAGCTTGCGTTCTGCAAGTAAACGGCACTTTATTGTGCCATCTCAAAGAGGCACAAAATCACTTTCACAGACTTTTAAAGTAAATGTTCCCTCCTGGTGGAATAATTTGAAATTTGACAGGCATTTTTTATTTAGTCTTAGTCTTTATCTTGAGACGAAAATGCTTAATATCACATTTTATCATAGTTTTAGTCGACGAAAAGTCATTGCATTTTTGTCAACTTTTAGTCATTACTTTTAGTCAAACTGCAGTTACCAACATTTATTTTGGTAGCTATTTTATATGTAGTCTTCAAACTAAAATAGTCATTAATTCTTCTCTCTTTACACCAAATCAATTAAGCTTATGAGAAATTTGAATCAAGGATTGAATTTGGAAAAACTTGACTAAATGATGATAATTTTCATTTTTGGGTGAACTATCCCTTGAACAGTAGTGAAAAGGGAACAACTTATAAAAATGATAGTTGTTCATGTATAATATATATAATTGATAATTTTTGAGAAAGAAGCAGAATAAGACAAGACAAATACGAAAGAGATACAAATTAAACTCATTTTTTAAATGTTCGCCGGTTCCCGCCTCCTTCTTCCCGATCTACAAATGTTTTTACATTGGTGCCGAAACCCGGGAAGAAGGAGGTGGGAACCGGTGAACATTTAAACAAAACTTTAATAATAAAATAAACACAAACTAGCGCGACAGCCCCTCGTGGACGACTGTCGCGCACGAACAGAACCAAAACACAAAATAAAATCCAGGCCTGGTCCTCTCTCGTCCGACACTGTCGTCACTCCTCCCTTTTATCCTTCCGGAGCTCCTCCGTGAGACTCGAGACCGGTGAGTGGTACAGGTGTTGCTCATTATCAATTACTCCACTGGCCTCGCTCCGTTCCCATGGCTCTCGGCCCCGCCCCCACTCGTCACATACCCCCATCG
>NW_015536474.1:1077966-1078492 GCF_001515605.1 Sinocyclocheilus anshuiensis | reverse complement strand
GAGACTCGAGACCGGTGAGTGGTGCAGGTGTCGCTCATTATCAATTACTCCACCAGCCTCGCTCCGTTCTCACGGCTCTCGGCCCGCCCCCACTCGTCACAGTACTTAATTAGGAATGCTGTCCCTTTAAGTTGGAAGGCATGCATGTAATACTGACACACGTTCAGTTTTCACCCACCTGTTTATGTTCACTTAATCCAAAATAGGCTTGCCGTTTAGTTTTGAAACGAGATGCAAAAGCGCCTATTTGGCAATATTTTGGATTTTAAAAAGCCTGTTGACTTTTGCCGTTATTAAGGTGATTTTGGAAGTTTTTTTTAAACATGCACGGCGCTTTTAAGCTATTTAAAAGCGAAGGGAAGCGAGGAAAAGAGGGGAAATTCAAACGAACTAAAAACAAAAAATTGCTTTACGCCAAATTGCCGCTATTTCAAAGTGAAAGTAAAATGCGCACACCGCTTTTACAAGCTATTTAAAAGCGAAGGAAAGCGAGAAAAAGAGGGAACGCCCCCGCCCCCGCGGTGAT
>NW_015536474.1:1068362-1077865 GCF_001515605.1 Sinocyclocheilus anshuiensis | reverse complement strand
CAAATTAAACTCATTTTTCAGATACAGTAGGTTTACTTAACATATTTATTTAACATCTTTTGTTGGTTAACATTAATGACACGGATAGGTAGTTCACTTAATCCATAGCCGACTGTATTTACATGAGATACTCTACATGATAGACATTTGGACTGCTGTGTGTGTATCTGAGCACTGAGAACTGATCGCGCACTGTATATGAGAACTGAAGAGGTGGAGCGTGCGCCAGAGAGAGCACTTCTATCAGTGCGATTCCGCCTATCCCGCCTTCACTAACTTTAAGTTAATTGACAACGAACTGTGACTCCCGGGACAAACGGGACGTCTGGTCACCTTATCCCTACCCCTTCGGCTACTGAGGCCATTGTTTCAGATCGCTAGTTCGCATTTTGGTAGCCTATCCGTCCACTGCGGCTGCCATACTGAGACTAGATATGCAAACACCCCTTATCCGATTGCAATCCAATGACAGGGACGCACATTTTGAAGGACAAGACAGTAGCCTATAGGATGTATTTTGAATGTCCGGTAGTCCTCAAATAACATTATAGTCCCATCTCGTCTCGTTAACGAAGACGAGGCATAAATTTCGTCATAGTTTTTATCATCAGATATTAGTTTTAGCTCGTCAACGTCTTGTCTTAGTCACAGAAAAAATGTTCGTTAATGAATATTTTCGATTAACTGGTGTTTTCACCTACCTGTCGACACAACCCTAATCCATAACCGACTGTATTTACATGAGATACTCTACACGATAGACATTTAGACTGCTGTGTATGTATTTGAGCGCTGAGAACTGATCGCACACTGTATATGAGAACTGAAGAAGTGGAGCGTGCGCGATTCCGCCTATCCCGCCTTCACTAACTTTAAGTTAATGGACAACGAATTGTGACTCCCGGGAAAAACGGGACGTCTGGTCACCTTATTCCTACCCCTTAAGGTGCTGAGGCCATTGTTTCAGATCGCTGGTTTGCATTTTGGTAGCCTATCCATACCCTGCGGCTGCCATACCGAGACTAGATATGCAAACGCCCTTCATCCGATTGCAATCCAATGACAGGACGCACATTTTGAAGGACAAGACAGTAGCCTATAGGATGTATTTTGTATCTGTTTTCTTTTTATTTATTATATGATTTAAAAAAAAAAAATGCTACGTGTACTGCATTAAGCTAACTGAGACTTGTTATAGCTCTTGCATATCATTGCTCTTTTGTTGATTTTGATTGCTTCCATTGTCCTCATTTGTGAGTCGCTTTGGATAAAAGCGTCTGCTAAATGTCTAAATGTAAATGTAAATGTAAATGTGAAATGATTGACAGTCGTTGGTGTACAGTGGAATCTGTTAACCTGTGTAACAGTAGCGCGTTACTCTTGAGCGGGCCGAGAGTGTAACGGAGACGCTCGACCCTCTTGTCTCCAGACACTGTATATCTCTCAGGTGAGACCATTAATAAATGAAGTGTGTAGGTTTGTGTGTGAGCGCTTTGTATCATGAGTGTAACGTAGACGCTCGACCCTCTTGTCTCCAGACACTGTATATCTCTCAGGTGAGACCATTAATAAATGAAGTGTGTAGGTTTGTGTGTGAGCGCTTTGTATCATGTTTAGCATAGCTTGTTCCGGATCTCCTTGAGTATTCGTTGGGGAGAATCAGCCCATCAGTCATTCCGACACTGATGCGTCCCATTCTATTTGTTGCTGGATTTTCTTGGCGAACATTTCCACTGGGCACCACTGGTATCTCCGCTTCCAAATATACCCATTATGCTCGGTAATAAGCGTACTGTAGCAGGAAGTGTGTTGGTGTTGGCAGAAGAGCTGTGTGGGCATATGCTTGGGTGTTTTTATATAACTTACAGAAAGTTACAAATAACCATACCATCGACATCTCTATTCCCTGTTCTGCTCATTAGTCAGCTCATCTGATCTGGAAGAGTTGATTCCCGCAGTCAACGAGGGGAACAGCATCTGCGTTCTAGAGCTGTTTTAGATGGACAGAATGATCTATACAAACCTATACAAAGCTATCATATGTCTTTGAATATGGTTTACATGTCATATGAACTACTTTAATAGTTATGTTTTGTCACTTTTGTTGTTTATTAATTATTTTGGAACTTGGGAGACATGGTCACCATCTGTTGTTGTATATAAATGCGCTACATGAAGATACTCAAACGGGTTTGGATTGACATGAGGGCGAGCATGACTGAATTTCATTATAGGGTGAACTATCTCCTCAAACACATTGGCTGACACCATCAGAAGCCTCTGTGTGTTGAAATTATCCCATCCGCTGACCTCGTCCCAATTTCACAAATGGAAAAGTTGCATAGGACCATCCCCAAGCGTTATTGCGCTCATGATGCGTGTGACCGCATAGCCAAACGTCACTGTCTTTTGAAATTTTAATAGTGTTTGTCCGCCCCACTTACAGTAATAGACTCGGAAAGGCAATACACTGAAAGGACCACTCTATTAGTACGGACCTACCTGCTTCAACCTCTTTTGTGACATCAGTTCGTCAGGTTTTGGTTTGTGTGTGGGCAATAGTCATTCTCCACAAAGCAGAGCACCATTATTAATGAATGCAATCAGAAAATGGCCAGTTGGTCTTAATAGATGCCTAATCTTGGTAACAAATGGGTCCAGGGTTGGGGGGGGATTGTGTCACTGCAGGCTCCGAGTGGCATGTGGTTAATGCTGCAAGAAGCAACTGCATATTTTTCACTTTTTGCGCTTGGAGCCCATCCAGACGCTAATGGTATTGGGCCGTGTGTGGCGCTTTGAGGCCACGCCCACTGTGATTTTGATTGATGGCATTGCCTCAGTGGTACATTCCAACTAGCTGTTGTTTTGGCAGACTGACTTCAATTTAAGCTGTTTTTAGACTAACGAGAAAGTTTTAAGTTCTGAAACTTACAGAATGTTTTTATTTTGATTTCTCAGTTCATGACCCGTTTAAACGTAATTTTCCATGAGTAAGTGCAAACCATTCGTTTCAATTTATTGATTAAAAAATCTGATTAAATAATGTCATGTCTCAAAACTGGTCACAAAAGTCCCTGTGACATTTTCCATGCATGTTTCAGTAGCATCTCTATTTTTAAATGGTTTAGTATTAAAAATGAGTTAGAATTGGCAAAATTTGCTTCATTAATGATGTCAAGCTCTCAGTTTTAATGATTCAGATTTAATTATTTATATTTATAATTCATAATTTATAAATATAAATATTCAGATGCATACTGTCAAAAAGCTGAAAAATCTACTCTTTTTAGTAGATGCCATGTTTGTTTCTCTCTTACACAACAAATTCTGATCCAGTCGCACAGTCAATATTTCCAGCATCGTTTGTGTTTAATCTTCTTGCTGTAAAATGATACTCAATATCAAACACCTGATGCAGTATTCAACAGTGGGATCGATTTCTCAAACCTCTATGCTAATTTCACATAAAAATCGATGCCGGCCCAAGTCGTTCTGTTCTACAAAATGATTTTTAATACCATGTCTTTTGAATATTTATATGATGAGCTTAACGTCAAAAACTGGCATGTCGCATCAAAACTGCAGCATTTCCATTTATGGTTTTCATCATTACCAGGAAATAGCTAGCTGTCGTCTTTGTCTTTCATTAGCTGCATTGGTGTCTGTGATGAGGCTTTTTGGCTTCTGCGGTTCAGCAAAGTTCCTCTCCAAGTTCGTATCTGATAAAGTACAAGGGCCAGTGGAATTTTCCCACCACCGCACACAGCGACCCGCTTACGCCATCAGCCCTTTCATCATCCCGTTGAGCCGTGCCGCTCACTTGTGAAGCAATTTGCATTGTATTGTGAGGATTTTTAGATTTGCATGTGTTGCATATATGCAGGTATTTGCAACGCAAAGCAACACAGAAGGTTGAGGAGAGGTTACCATTGATAAATTTTGTGCCTAGTATTATAGCACATGATGAACTAGGTTTAAAATGGCATGTTCTCAGCTTACATGTGTCATATTTGCATATATGAATCTTGAAAATGATTTTACTTGAGATTGGGAGATTTTCTTTGGCTCTTGATTTGTATGTCACGGTGCTTTTGCATTTTCCCTCCTAGCCACGTTATTTGTTCCTCCCCATTACCCAACAGCATATCAGCAGTCGCATCAGGTATCCGCCTTATGAAACTCATGCATTATACCCCGAGCCCCCTTAATGTGCTCCTCCAACACCAGCGAGGTAGCATCTCAGACTCCAGCAGAAACTCTTTTCTAAATAGGTTCCATTTTTCCCACAACCGGCCCCTAAAAAGGCTTTTTAATAGCTCGGAGTAGAGGCTCGGCATGAGATGAGTGGCTGACGATTATCTGAGCTCAAATCCCCGTGAGGTGAGTGATTTATTACAATAATTTAAAGAAACGAGTGAGCACGGAGGCGAGCCACTATCAGTTGGCCCGCTCTATAAATAAACTGCCTTTTCTCATCATCCGCCCCTCACGTCAAGGGTTTGTTTGCGCTTCCCTCTTCCTCCATTTATTCATGTGTCTTGTGTAGTGGCGCGTCGTCTCCGACTTATTTGCCTCTAATTTATCTGAAGCAGAAGAGACTTCGGATGTTCTGATAAGAATCTTATGGTGTTTTCGAAAAAGTGTCGTAGGAAGCAAAGCACCTCGCCGTGTGTGCGATTAGTAAGAGGGAAGCACTTTGGAATGGATTATCTGTTATTCAGTTTTGACAGTGATGCACATTATCTTTTGATGTCAAAGTATTGTGTTTTACACAGGCAGACTTCACGAAGTCATAATAAATGCATTTTGTGCATATTTTATGAAATAGATACTTGGTTATGCTTCTTGATTCCAAGTTGCGCAATGCAATGCCAAAGTACAGGTGACTTTTCGTGTCACGAGTACGTGTTAAAGTATTTTAATTCACATAGGCAGACTTTGCAAAAAACGTTATGAAAAAAATAATTGTAAAGTAAAATAATAATCAATTCAAACAATGGCATGTGGCAATAATTTTTTCTCATTTAAGTAACCATTAAGAAAAAAAAATATTTTAGATTTTTTTTTTTTTATATTTTATGTATGAACTAGAGTTTTATATGTTTTGATGAATAGAAAGTTCAACAGAACAGTTTATTTGAAATAGTTTTTTTTGTATTAATGTAGAAATTTTTACTGTCACTTTTGATCAATTTTTTAGTACTAGTAAAAAAAAACTAGTAAAATTTTTTTTTTTTAAATACTGACTTAAAAATTTTGAACAGTAGTGTAAATATTACAGAAAATATTTAATATTATAATTTTGAAGTACAATGTTTACCAATATTAAAACAATGAAATTTAGCTATCATTATTTCTCATTTAAGTAACCATTCAATTAAATAAAATAAATAAAATTTTTGTGTGTGTGTGTGTGTGGGGGGGGGGGTTGCTTATTGGATTTTTTGTTCTAAATATAAGCTAGATTTTTATCGAAAAGGTAATGCTTCCTGATTCCAAATAGCACATTGCCAAAAAAATTAACTTTTTGTGATTTAATACATTTTTTAAAATACATTTTAAATATGAACTCGATTTTTACGTTTTATATAGAAAATATTAGTGATGCTTCTTGAGTCCAAATAGCACAATGCTACATGTGGCTGGTTGTCAGTAGGGGTGTGAATCGGCACTGGTTTCACGAATCAATTCGATTACGATTATCATGTCAACGATTCGATTCAATTCGATATCACGATGCATCACAATGCATCACAATTATATCAAATTTATTTTGTGCATTTTTATTAAATTATATAAGCAGGCTACTTTTTAAAATAATTAGGTTAATTAATTAATATATTAATTAATATATAATTAATTATTGTTAACAATTAAAAGTAAATATAGCTTCAGAACATACAAGCAAATATAAAGTAATAAAGGGGGGAAAAGACAATTACAAGTGATAAACAAAAAGCACTTTCAGTATCTGGGAGTGCTTTAAGTATCGAAAGTTTACATATAATAGTTATGGGTTTTTCTTTTTTCTCAGCATTATTGCCATTTGATTATTACTGATGGCATCATAGACAGTGGCAGCTTTAATAGGCTGCATTCACTAATGCACAGATCTGTTTCCACATATCAGATGTTTTGTCCTGTTTTGAAAACATAACTGACTGTTTACACATTAACTTCGTATCATAAAAGTATTCAGAGATGCAAGTGCATTTAACCGCAGCCGCGAGCTTCAGGACAAACAAACACAAAGCGCACGTGAAAGTCTGTCAGTACCCCTAGTTGTCAGGGTGTTGATTTGTGGTTGCTAAGCTATTCTGACTGTTTTTATCATGTTGCTATGTGGTTGCTAGGGTGTTCTGAGTGTTTTCCCTCCAGTTTCTGTTAGGGGTGGGTGATATGAGCTAAAATTCATATCACGGTATTTTACACTGTCCAGGCGATATCGATATTATATTGAGATATGAGAAAAAAAATTACAGGCAAAATATTTTAACCTTATATTACTAGACAAAGTGAGGGATTGGACATAGACCTAAAGTCTTGTTTTATTGTGCCATTGTTTTTCTCAAAAAGTGCAAATGTGCAACGAGGTAGGCCTGTATTAATTAAATTAAATTAAATATTGTGTGTTTGAGTAGGCCAGTTGTTCCCAAACTTTTTCTGCCAGGCCCTCCGTTTTTAGAGAAAAATATTTTCAAGGCCCCCCCCCCCTCTTTTTTTTTTTTTTTGGAAAGTCTCTTATGCTCACCAAGGCTACATTTATTTATTAAAAATGCAGTAAACACTGTAATATTGTAAAATATTGTCAATTTAAATTATCTATTTGAATGTTTTAACATATTAGCTACTGTATTTCTGTGATCAAAGCTGAATTTTCAGCATCATTACTCCAGTCTTCAGTGTCACGTGATCCTTCAGAAATCATTCTAATATGCTGATTTGCTGCTCAGTAACCATTTCTGATTATTATCAATGTTGTTTTACATTTTACAAATGTAAAACATTTGTGCTGCTTAATATTTTTGAGGAAACTATTTTTTCATGATTCTTTTATGAATATTTGAAATTGTTCTTTGTGTCAGAGCGCTGGAGTTTGTCAGAAATAGAACGGGGCATCCGTTTACTGTCATGGATTTGTCGCGTCGCGTCGTGCCGCATCCACAGCAGAGAACATCACTGGGTTCTATTTGCTTTTGTCAAATCGCACCGCTTGCATCTGGTATAGACACGTTGTTTTGGTATTTGTGAATCTTAAGTATATTCATAATCTGCTTTACGTTTACCTGGCACTGCAAGTCCTTTCACAAACTTGTAACTTTCATGCTTCGAGCAGAACCATGCATCGTTCATTTAAATTTCTACATGGCTCCCTGCAATACAACTCTGATTCTTCAATCGTGCCATCTAGTGGTCTGTTATTGATACAACCACAACTGCTACAACTGATAACGGAGCGCTCAAGCGGGTACTGCAGTCATGTTGAGATAATTAAAATGTCAAATTAAGCGGGATAAGTGGGAAAATTCCACAGTGTAGTCATTACCTGATTATCACCCTGCAGAGGTTTCTTTTGACTGTACACTATCCCTCAGCCTTGCTGCGCCCCCCAGTTTGGGAACCACTAATTAATCTGGTCTGTTACGATGCTCTGTGTTTGATTACTAATGCCTGTGTAGTTCGGCATTGCACACAGAGGACAAAAACGTTCAGCCTTGACTCTTTATCGTCATTTGTGTTAAAATTTGCAAAGTGTACCAAATTGAACAAAACAATATAAATGCAAAATTTGAATTCATGAATATATAACGGTATCCACGGTATAGCAAAATCCATATCATGGAACAACATAATAACGGTAGTCACGTTCATACCGGTATAGCGCCCACCCCTAGTTTCTGTGATATTTTGATCTTTAGGTGTCTTGTCACCTGTAGTTTGTGGAGTATTTTTTATTATTTTTTTTATAAGAAAATACTTTTGAGTCTTTCTGCTCATATTTTTTCAGTCTGTTTTTCTTTTAATCTCATATTTAATTCAATGCATTACTTGCCATTTCTTTGTAATTATTCGTGGAGCAAATTTTACCCATGATTTTCAGAGTGAAAATTGTTTCAAATTAAATCCTGCACCCAAATATTCTCAGTGCATGATGAAGTTGCTTCAGGTTAAAAGTTTGTTACAATCTTCCATGGCTAATTATTTAACTTTAAAGAATTCGCTTTAGCCTTTGACACCCCCAGAAATGGGATAATAGTGTTGGTATTCTCATGGCAGTGATGCCCATAGCAAATAACCCTGTTTTATCTCTTTATCACAATAGCCAACAGTTGTAATATTCAAAATACTCCCCTGTTCTTTGTTCTGTTATACAACGTATCCAAAGCAAAGGAAACCGAAGGAAGTCCTTTGTTACCGTTGTGTGCTCAGAGATTTAGCATTGCATTAAAAATGTTTGTGTTCTGTTTTATTTTGTGGTGTTCAGCAGTTCAGCATGGGTCGTGTGCGTTCAAAACCAGTGTGCATCTGTGTTATGTCGGCTGCGTTGAGACGATCAATTAAATTTAACAAATTGCCATTGCGAGATAGACGGGTCTGTTAACAGAAACCTGCTGATGACGGGATAACGGATGAGTGGCGTTTGGTGCTGAACACAACGGGTTCTGTCGTCAGGTCGGCTAGAAGGATGTGAAATGTCAAACATACCCAAGGTTCCCATTGTACTTCCTGTTTTTGAATAACACATACTGAGATATGCACACCACATCTTCTAAGGCCTTAAGTGTGGTTCTCACGATAGCCATGCGAGTGAAATTTGTAGATGCACAATACTAATTTTCATAGTACACACTTGTTTCTTTAAAAGCTTCAAATGTTTGGGGTCGGGTTTTTTTTTATTTTAAAGAAGTGTTTGGTGTTAACCAAGGCTGCATTTATTAAATAAAAAAATACAGTATAAACATAAAATATTTTAACAATTTAAAATAACTGTTTTGTATTTGAATATATTTTAAAATGTAATTTATTCCTGTGATGTAAAGCTGAATTTTCAGCATAATTACTCCAATTTTCAGTGTTACATGATCCTTCAGAAATCATTCTAATATGCTAATTTCTTATAATTTCTTTTCTTATCATCAATGTTAAAAACAGCTGTGCTGCTTTTATTTTTGTGGAAACTCTGATACATTCTTTGATGAATAGAAAGTTCAAAAGAACAGCATATATTTGAATCTTGAATTTTTTGACATTATAAATGCCTCTATTGTCACTTTTGATAAATTTCATGCATCCTTGATAAAAAACAGTATTCATTTCTTAAAGGGGTCCTATTATGCTCTTTTACAAAGTCTTGATTTTGTTTTGGGGGTGTACTAGAACAGGCTCTCATACTAGGTTGTTCGAAAAACACATTATTTTTCACATATTTGACATTATTACAACACCTCTCTCCCCAGTCTGGCATGAACGGCTCGAATAGTTCCTGTATCAAATGAAGGCCC
>NW_015536474.1:1054300-1062926 GCF_001515605.1 Sinocyclocheilus anshuiensis | reverse complement strand
AAATACGAAATGTGCTGTGATTGGTTAGCTGGGCCAGTGTGTGCTGTGATTGGCAGCACTCGGCGCCTGGTCGGGGAATGTTATACCCCTTACCATAGCCGCCTGCGAGCTTCAGTGTAAATATTGCGTCAAAATCAAATCAATTTGAGCGTGATTTAAACCCAGATGATTGTAACCACTCTAAGTTCGTCTGCCTTGGGAAAGCTAGCGTGTCTCCGACATAGTGATAACACTCGTTGCCTTCTCTAGTGCAGCTCAACCAGGTCTCGTCCCATTCGTCGATCTTTGTGATATCACAAATCCCGGAAAATATGCGTTGTAGTCCAAACGAGTCGTTCGTTGTAGTTTTTGAAAAGTGATTTCTGTTAAATAAAATATCTCCTTTTGAAGTGGACTTTGAGCTTTGTAACTTTGCAGATCTTTTTTTATGCTCAAACAGCAACATTACAGACTAACTAAAGTTGAAAAACTGAAAAAGCATAATAGCACCCCTTTAAAAGACATCATCAAACCTTCGAACCATAGTGCAAATATTAAAAAAGATATTTTGTTATCATTTTAAAGTAAAATATGAACCAATTAAAAGCTATCATGTAACCACTACCTTAAGAGTTTCCAAATAATTATTCAAATAAACAGTGTTTAATGGCAGATGAAATGAGCTACATCATCATCTTGTCTTCATAGTTTTCAATTTCTCTCCTGTAGGCGTTCAGTATGAAATAGGATGTCCGAAACTGCTGTGCTGAATAACTAACCTGGTGCGTTGTCGTAATTGTACACTGCTTCGAGATGCCCAATCGTGCTGGACGCCAACCTTAAAGAAATCAATAAAGAGCTCTTAGCGTCCCTGCAGAGCTTAAGGCAGCGCCATATGAAATGTCACACATATCTAACCTACGGGCCGACCTCACATTAGCACTGTTTAAGTGAATTAATCTAAGAGGTCGATGTGTTTCTGGGAACCATGGTGTGACTTCAGTGAGCTAATATTCATCACTGATAGTTTTCATTGAAGTGAATAGCGGTACCAAATAAGATTATGTACATTTTTCCAGTGCAAAACACCGTCGCTTTAAGCCAGAACATGTTCTCTCAGATGTCTGGAGGGAAATTTTAGTACATGCAAATAATCATGTGAAAGTCATTTTTGAAAGATTAATAACAGAACGAGCTCTGTTGAAGCTCTTTTTGAAAGTAAATCAAAGTGGCCATCAATGCCTGTAGTTGGATTAAACACTAGAACACGGTGTTCTCGAGAGCAAACCAGACAGATGGCAGATGTCCAGCTATCTTTTGCAATTAAAGACCTAGTGGTAAAATATGAAAAAAATATGATAAGATAACTTTTTTCATGTGTTTATCTTTGGCTGCGTCACAATTCACATTCTTTTACTGCGCAATAGAAGAATGTACTTTACTGGTAAGATAGTACATACTAAGTGTTGTAAGACAGTACAGCTGTGCAGCTTTATCTCACATTCCTCCTCGTTTTTCTGTTCTGGACATGTCGAAAGTTAACCGACACACTTCTGTAGTGCAAGGGATTGTGGGTAGTAGTCGACCGATATGGGTTTTCAATGGCTGATACTGATATTTAGAGTGCAGGATGGCGATATAATGCAGATACTGTATAACCTGGAATATTTAATTATGGCACATTTAGATGTATGTAAAATTATTTTACATGATATTACCTTAAATTTCACTAAAGTTATACCTCCTATCTAGATATTGATGTTTGCCATTAAAATCCATCTTGATTGGTCAATAATTATTAGTTGTGGGTAGGGCTGTCAAAAATTTTTTCGAATATTTGTCGAATTTAAAATAAAAATCCACATTCGAATGCAAAAACGTTGCATTCGAATTTTAGGTGTGCGTCAGGCAACCTTATCAGTGGTGCGTGAGATGCGATGACGATGTACAGTATCTCACTTTTGTTAGCCTGTCCAGTTGAACCCACTAGATGCGGCGCTGCTACGTTGTTCATTCAAAATATTGCGGGAAAAAAAGAACATCAATGCAGAGATGATGTTATTTACGTCAAAACCGAAACCAAACCGTTCACACAGAACGCATATTTATCACATTTTCTAGAGGGACATCTATCAGCGTTGCACTCGCGCTCCGCACAAGAGAGCGGCATGTTTAGAAAGCAATGAAAAATTAATGCAAGTTCAACTTTTTAAAAACATGTCTCAAGACTTTATGGCGGGTTTTCAGTCAGCTCTCCTCACTCTCCTCACTGGATAAATGAAATCTAATCTGTGATGCGTCTGTCGTTCGGCATGCTGCATTGAGCAGCCGCATTCAGTTTTTAATTGTAGTGTCTGTTCTTTTACTAGACTAAGTTATTTTTATTACTATAAAAAATCAAAACGACGGTGGGGGTCGGTGCCGCGGTGGGCAAGTGACATAACCGGTGTTGCGGCTTAACACCGGTATCACCGTCAGCATCGTCTATCGCGGCAAGCCTAAATTCCATAGATTTCCCTCCAAAATCAGCACATGAATGCACTAGATGTTTTACCTCACCGTGTTTACATTTGTTCCATAAAACTCTGTACATTTCCCTCCAAAATCAGTGCAGGAATTGCTAAAGAAGTCTGCCGACTTGAGTCTATTTATGAGATTGATGTCATTATGCCATTTTCAGTGACTCCTCCCTGTTCATTTTTTTTCCTCATCAATTTTCTTTTATTCCATTGATGCTGCGTAATGCTTATTGACAGACCTGCGCTCATATTAAGCTGCAGATGTTCCTCTCCTCTCCCTGACTGAATCTAATAGCTATCAGTCAGTCTGGAAGAGCGAATGCAGGCAGGAGGGGGTGGGGCCGTTCACGAGAGTGGCAGTTTGAGGGCCGTCCCTGAGCCGCTTCATCACACCATCCCAAGCCAATCCCATAACAGCCTTTTGCATTTCCATGGCAACAGAGCTTTATAGCCCCACAAGAGGTGGATATAGGCGAAACGGCAGAGGAAAAAGGTTCCAAGTGAGAAGGAGATAAAAAGAGATTTTTTTTTTTTTTCCCCCCCATTTCCATGGCAACAGAGCTTTATAGCCCCACAAGAGGTGGATATAGGCGAAACGGCAGAGGAAAAAGGTTCCAAGTGAGAAGGAGATAAAAAGAGATTTTTTTTTTTTTTTCCCCCCTTCATGTTTTCCGGCAGCGTTTGATGACATCTTCATTCATACCAGAAGATAAAGCAGCACAACAATGGTGGCAGGATGCTAGAATGCTTGTGTTTGGGAATGAGTCGTGGACCGGCTGCTTTCTGTCAATTGATCGGATCAGTTGGATAGACCGCATGATAAGCGCCATCTAACAGGTAAAACGTCTACGCTCGAACAAACGTCTGGAATCTCAGCGCCTGCTTCTTGACGCAACTGGTAAACAGGTGTTTTTTGAGGGGACGGAGGGCTGCATGCTGTGCTCTCCTGGTTTTGATTTGAGTCTCTAATGGAATGCTCATCAATCCCACAGTATTTTCACATGCAAATCCATCTGTGCAAGTCTCGGCTGTGATTTGGGCGTTTCAAAACCCAAATTGCCTCACCTCACCTCGCAATTTAACCGATACACGCCTTGACGTATTAACATGGAGGTTGAGGTGGGGAAAAATCTCAATGGTTAACCTTAAAGGAAATGATTAACGATGGTGTCAACGTGATGTTTTGTAGGGCTGTACATTACAGATACTGTCAGCTCAGCCAGCATTTCCTCGTATTTTGGTATTTACATACAAAACAGGTTCTCTAGGTGTCAAATGCCTGTTGAACACACTGAAATGATGATATGCCATATTACCATGTGGACACTTGACACAAACAAGCAATTACCTTTTCCATTTCTCTCTAATGCAATATGCTAATTAATACGCCATTAAATGTTATTGCACTCTTTTTAGTCACTGTATTTTGCATTCTGCTGCCGAGATGTGCTTAAAGACTTTGGATTGTGGTGTCCGTTTGTTTGGACACACAGGTCCTGGGAAAGCAGTCTCAGTAGGGAACTGTCCTCTCATAGGCACTGTAGACACTTGCCAACGAGAGGAATTTTTAGAAACCTTCCCAACATAATTATGGAAAATTGCATCTGATGCGTTTATAGAGAATTGTGTTTACTTTGTCGTTACAGAACGATGGCAACACATGCTCCAGTGTAGTACGGCATAACCAGCTGGTGAGAAACAGAAAGATAATGCGCTGAAATCCCTCTCAGTAGGTACATATGTCAGTGTTTCGCGACACGTCTGACACAAACGAGTCCCGTAGCGCTTGTGTTTTGTTGTGAAACAGCACGACAAGTGACGGCAGCGGTGTGGCATCAGGACGGACTGGTTTCAGTGGGAGTGAAGATGTCATCCGTAATGTCCTTTGAAGAATAGGTAGATGTCTGTTCAAGGAGCAGCTGTGTCGGTATTGTAGTGTCTGGCATGCAGCAGAACGTCTCAGGCCTTCACGATGGTGTCTCAATGCATTTGTCTGATATTTCAGGTCTAGCCACAAGCCCAGAGTAGCTGCGATGCTCCGGGTCCCTGACCTAGTTCAAGACCAAAATGCACCAGCGCTGACCATTACTGCTCTCAATAATCCCGTCCAGTTGTGATCTTTTATCGTTTTTCCTGTGGAAGAATGTCGAAACCCTATTCTGATATTTATAAGTGAACAGAGAATAAATGCAGGAATTTGAGCCTTTCGTTTTAATGTTGAAAATCCTCTCTAAAGCACTTAGGCTAACTATTGTATTTAATTTGCTTAATTTATTAGTTTCATTTCAAACCTGCGTGACTTTTTTTTTTATACATTTAGATCTTCAGCATCTATGCTCACAAGTTAATCTTTCATCAGACTAATAATTTATTGAAACTGTACACTAACATTCAAAGGTATGTTTTTTTTTAAAGTCTCACCAAGGCTTCATTTATTTGATCAAAAATGCAGTAAGAGCAGAAATATTCTGAAATATTATTGCAATGTAAAATAGATTAGTAACACTGTATTTATTAATTGCAAGTCGGTTGTGCTGCATGTGTTTGAGACCACTATGTCTGAATACATAATGCCTGTGTGATTATACAGAACAGCTGTTGGTTTGGGGTTTTGTGAGTGATTATGAAGCAATATAGAATATGCTACTTTTGTAAACAGAGAAATACACAGGTTTTAAATACTGTATGCACTTCAGTTTAATAATGCTTTTCCAGTGTTCTTCAAATAAGTAATTAAAAGTAATGATTTCTAAGTAATTATTTCTAATAAGTAATATAGAATATGCCAGTTTGTAAATGCAGAAATACAGTTTATTTATGAGCAGTTTTGTTTAAGATGATTTACCGGTGTTTCTCTATATATTTCTAAATATCTGTTTGTGCAAAGAATCAGTTGTATCCCTGTTTAAGTGTGGTCTTTCAGCTTCTCAAGCGATTTGTTTTTCAGCATGACTTCTTTCAAACAAGATCCATTTACTCAAGAAGCAAAACTTGCATAAGATGTTAAGACTTGTTTTCAGAGAACACGAGTTAAAAACAAAATCTCAAAATTATTGTTTTTATTTATTGGTTCTCCATATGCATCTCTGGGACATTTTTAGATCTATTGTATTTTTTTTCTGTGTATGGATTAATTTGTGCAAGAGAAATGCCATTGCAACATATTTTGCTGTTTTTTTTTCAGCTTTTTCAAGACACTTTAACTGATCAAAGTGGTTCACCTTTTAAAAACGCATCTTTGTTCAGTTTCTTAATCAAAATTATTTTTGTCTTTTTTCCTGTAAAAATATCTCAACATCCTTCACAACAACATAAATTTAATCAAGAAGCAATTTTGCACATGACATTAGGAGTTGTTTTCAGACAAAATATTTTTAAGGCCCCGTCCACACGGAGACGCGTTTAGCTGTATATGCATAAATTTTGTATCGTATAGGCGTTTCGTCCACACGGATCCGGCGTCTTGGGAGAGTGAAACCGATATTTTTTGAAACCGGGTCACAGAGTGGATAAATCTGAGAATGCCGCCCTTGCGTTTTCGTGTGGACAGCGAATCCGTATATTTTCTGAAACTATGATGTCATCAGCCCACGTCTAGCCCCTAGTCAGATACCGCTACGTCACGTAACAGCAACAAAAACATGAACAAACACTGAACGATTGTCTTTTTATTAACTAAAATTAACACAGATTAATAAATGTATTGTTCCATGTTCGTTTGTATACCGCGCGCAAGGTTTATGCGCATAGTCCAAGTCTTATTCTCCTTTTTTAGTGCATCTCTGTGGCAGCATTACAGCGTCACATGCTGGTCTGGCATGTATACTACATTGTTTTGTGTCGGTTTTGTGGTTTCGTGCAGACTGTGGACGCAGATATTTCTTGAGACGAGGGGGAAAAAAAAGATCGGATAGGGAAAGCTCTGGCTTCGTGTGGACGTAGCCCAAGTAGGTTTCTTTTTTTTTTGCATTTAGGCAAATCTTGCTAAATTTGTGCAGTTTATGATAAAGACTGTTTATGTTTAGATGTTTTTACTAGAGCCCTGCATTATGCAACCAATCTTGGATCTGCTGTTTTGGTGTTTTTGCTGAGCATGACTTCAAAAAAAAAAAAAAAACTATCTTGTGTAATTTTATTAATCAGTATTTTTGTATCAGTGTTACTGTAAAAATACCACAGCATCCTTCAAGCAAGATAAATTTACTCAACAAGACTTGTTTTTAGAGCAAATATCTCGAATTAGGTTTCTTCTTTTTTCTTGCTGAATGTATGCGGTTTATGATTATGTTTAGATCTTTTAATTTTAGAAACAACATTTATTGTATGTATTTATTTTTATTTTTTTGGCGTCTCTGTATACTTCCCTCAGATGGGCGTCTCTGGGATACTTGATCTCTTGAGCTTTCCTCTGGACGTCTGTAGATGATTTTCAGGTCTGATTTGTCTCTGTTTTCTGCCCAGGTCTGAGAAATGAGCTTGGCTCCTTCTCTCTGATGCACTCGAGCTAAGGGCCGTCCTGGTGGATTTGCCCCTGACCCAGCGGAGCGTTTCCAGCCCCAGCCCCGCTCCACGGCCAACATGCTGATCAAAGAGTACCGCATCCCCATGCCCATGAGCGTGGAGGAGTACCGCATCGCTCAACTCTACATGATTCAGGTTTGCTCATGGTTTTATCTTGTGTTAAAGCAGTCGAAAACTGTCGTCATTTACTCTGTCACACAGTTCTTTGTCAAACAGTGATGTTCGTAATGACCACATCTGTCAAGCTCCAGATGGGATGAGAAATTTCCATAAAAGTAGTTTGTACTATGTGCTACGTCGAAATCATGCAATGTCTTTGTACGGCAAGCAGACTGTATATATTAAATTTAAAACAAGTAATATAAGAAAAATATCACGGATCTCAAATCAAAATTTCGACTTTAAATGAGTGATATAAAAGGTAGGACCCTATGATTTCCGGAACTACCATAAAAATTGAAATACACAACACAGAATTTCTGAAAAACAGAACATTTCATAGAGCTCTATTATTATAAAAATGAATAATAATTTTGATTATTGACATTTATTTAAAAATGTCAGAAAAATTAAAATTGGAAACACATAATTTGGTAAAAAAAATCAGAATTTGAGAAAAAAATTCATAGGGCCCTAAAAATTTAAATTGTTAAACTTTGAAAAAATTGTTGTTAAATTGTAAAAGTTTCATGATTTCAATTAATTAGAGATGGTTTTAGATTACTAAAGTTTAATTTAACCATTAAACATTCTGTCATCAAACAGTTGATAGTAGATTAGTGGTCATTGACTTCCATAGTATTTTTTAGATACTATGGGAGTCAATGGCTACCTTCAACTGTTTGGAGACCAACATTCTTCAAAATATCTTCTTTTGTGCTTAACAGAAGAAAAAAAATCATAAACTTTTGAAACAAGTGGAGGGTGAGTAAATGATGACAGAATTTTCATTTTTTGGTGAACTGTCCCTTTAAAAATGGAGCCCCAAAAAATAAAACGGAAAAAAAAAAAAATAATAATTTGGAAAAAATAAAACCTATAGTTTGACGTCAATGATGTTTGACCATGACACAAAAACCAATGGTGGCTAATCTGTGTCATATTTTATTTGCCATCTGTGACTTAAAGGGATAGTTCACCCAAAAATGAAAATTCTGTCATTATTTACTCACCCTCATGTTGGTCCAAACCCGTAAAACCTTCGTTTATCTTCAGAACACAAATTAAGATATTTTTGATGAAATCCAAGAGCTCTCTGACCCTCCCATAGACAGCAAGGGTCCTTACACGATCAAGGTCCAGAAACGTAGCAAGGAGATCGGTAAAATAATCCATGTGACGTCAGGGGTTCAACCGTAATTTTACAAAGCTACGAGAATACTTTTTGTGCGCAAAAGAAAGAAAAAAAAAAAACTTTATTTTTATACGCATGGCACAGCTGACACAAAACAGCATACGCAATTTACGTTCAGTGGATACTGTCCAAAATGGGGCTAGGGTGATGCTAAGGAGACGAATTGTTGAATAAAGTTGTTTTTTTTCTTTCTTTTGCGCACAAAACGTATTCTCGTAGCTTTGTAAAATTACGGTTGAACCCCTGATGTCAC